>NC_140541.1:37139949-37232449 GCF_057382185.1 Mchenga conophoros
ATGGGGTATATCTTATTTTACTAGGTTTGAATTTGGATTTTGCTAGCGCCTAGCGAGTAGTTGGCGTCTCCTATGCAAACTATGATCGACCACGACAGTCTCGTACCAACCAAAGCAACTTCCTGCCATCACCTTCCAACTGGATGAGGAATCTCGGTTTTTCCCTTATCAACCGGTGGCTCCCGCCGGTCTCCACACCTGTGTGACTGGGGTTTAAAGCAGCTTACATAATGCTCAGGTTAACCCGACCAGATTCAAGATTTATTCAAAATTCTGTCTAAAAATGAGCATTTGTTCTTTGATTTAGACATTTGTGTGTCTGCAGAACCAAATGTCCTCTACAGATTGTGCCTCTTAGTTTAGAGGAAGGCATTATGGGTTGTTTGTAGCTAAATGGGCTAGCGAGGTTATTCTCACATGATGTGAAATTTGCTTTGTCTCACTGAGGAAATGTCAGAATTTTTTTTTTGTGGCAAAAGACAAAATCTTTGTCAAGCAGCCAAGAAATACAGTGAGAGGACATCGTGGTGAGAAACTTTAAGAGACGGGCTCATGTTAGAATTAAAGCAACACATTCCAAAAATCACACATTTTATCCCCTCCAGTCTCCAAAGTACGTGCGTACTCACTTTCTGATCCCAGTGCCAGGTCCTGCCTTGTTCCATGAGCGCCATGCACAGTGGAGCTGCTGCTGGCTGTGTGCAGGGTCCAGCTCACACCTGACTGGGGATCAGCCGACCACCCGCACAGGCTCTGCTCAAAGCCACACACGGCCGACAGGGGCGGAGTGGTGGCTGTGAATCGAGAAAGAAAAACAGATTACAAATAAAGGTTTTAAAAGTGTCTGTTTGGGCTAAAATACTACTGATTACCACCCGACAGCTTCTTCTGAGTGCTTTTAGTATTGTGTTGGATTTAAACAAATTCTTTTTTTCTCAGTTTTCTTTTGTGAGACTCAGTCCTGTAATGGCAGGGTCTTTATTTTGATAGTGCCGTGAGCGACATTCGCATTGTGTTGAGACGTTTTGCAATAGCGCTCAATGCAATATGACATCTTGAAAATCATACTGAATACAAATATTAGAGTAACGGAGAATAAAAGCCAGACTGAAAGAAAGAGTAATTGCAGCAGAGATAACAGAAAGCAAACACAGACAGAAAATGGACAGAAAGAAAACAGCGGAGCAAAAGGTGAATGATACAAAACTCAAGGGGTGACATGAAAGTAATAAGATGAGCACAAATGAGAAGCAAAAATGATGCTGTAATTAGACTGCAATAAGCTGCTACCTTCAGTTGTGCTGAAACAAAAAAGCAAAGGCGCTTCCTTAAACTACATCACAATACGCTCTGCATAAACTCCAGTGAGGCAGTCGGTGACCTATAGCTGTGAAATCATATTCCCAATATGTGAGTCTGTGTTTGTATGAAGATCCTCTGGCTGTGCGAGCTTATTTTCACTCAAACAGAGCTTCCTGTGGGACTATTGAATCTAACAGACTTCAAAGCCCAGAGGCCCCACGGTGCACACTGACATCATGAGTTTGACCTTAAGAGCTCGAGTGTGTGCACAAGTGTGTGTGTGCGGATGAGAGACGAGCAGAAATAAATGCATGCGTGCATGCAAGAAATCTGCATATGTGAGAGCGCAGATAGCATGCACTTGAATGAAGAAAGCTTGAGCGTGCGTGTGTGTTACAGCAAAATGTGAAATAGTCATGAAAAATAACCGGTTTGTTTGCATATGTTGATTTAAAACTTTTTTCCTGACAGTCAGCAGAACTTTGAAACTGATGTATTTCAGCAGGAACTTTAGTTAGCACGTGTGGCGCATATTCTGTCCAGAGTGAGGACACTTCACCCCGGCAACCAAGAAAACAGAGCTGAAAAGAAGTGGCGACCGCTGCATTTTAAGTCACAGCATGGTCTTTTTATAAACCGAGCTGTTTTGTGTGGGTACATCTTCTTAATTTGCCTTTAATGATACATTATGAATGTGTTTTAAAATAGACCCTCTACATCAGGGGTGGGCAACTCCAGGCCTCGAGGGCCGGTGTTCCTGCAGGTTTTAGATGTGTCCTTGAACCAACACAGCTGATTTAAATGGCTAAATTAGCTCCTCAACATGTCCTGAAGTTCTCCAGATGCCTGGTAATGAACTAATCATGTGATTCAGGTGTGTTGATCCAAGGTGAGATTTAAAACCTGCAGGACACCGGCCCTCGAGGCCTGGAATTGCCCACCCCTGCTCTACATCTTGCCCTATGACAGCAGGGATAGACTCCACCCACCCTGCGACCCTGAACCTGTGCCGATATGATGTGAACTCGGTCACATCACCAATGCCTCCAACGTGGATTTTGTTAGGATGCCTGGGTCGTTGAGTTTTGAGTTTATTATATTATTTATCATTTCTAGTCTTTGGTTTCTTGGTTAGAGTTCTGCCTTATGGTTTACTGTTCCCTCTGTTGCAGTGCCTGCCTGTGAGTCTGTGTCTTTAAGTTCAGTCTGTTTTACTTTGAAGGTCCATGTCTTATGTTAATGTATCTGGTTTTGCTTCCCCTGTTTCTTTACGCCTGATTTGCCCCAACTGTGTTTCCCTCCTGTTACCATTCCCTGATTGCCCCCTCTGTGTATTTAAGCCCTGTGTTTCTCTGTGTCGCGATCTACCCTCATCTACCCTTATCTTGCTGTGTAAGCGTATTTTGTGTTCTCAGTTTTGTTACCCATTTGAGTTCAGCATTAAAGCTGTTTAAGTTCACGTTTGTGTCCGGAGTCTGCACTTTGGGTCCTTTTCCTGCCTGCACACAGCCGTTTCATAACAGATTTTTCATACTTTATATGTGAAAAACATCAGTTTTGTGTGCCTGGCACAAACGAGTGGACGTGACACCGGACAGATGAAAACACGCTTTTAAGAAAATAAGAGGTGAGAAATTCACGTCGAGGAGGCGAAAAAGGTGAAAATTTGTGTCTAGAAACACAAACCAATAGATCAGGTTGTGACGGTTTCACAAACTGTGTGTGTGTGTGTGTGTGTGTGTGTGTGTGTGTGTGTGTGTGTGTGTGTGTGTGTGTGTGTTTACCAGATCTCATCACAGAGGTTGTCTGTTCCACTCTAGGTGTGGTGGGGGTCACAGTGTCAGGTACAGTGGTGGTTTCTATCAACACAAAAAAATAAACACAAAAGGTTAGAATAGAATAGAATAGAATAGAATAGAATAGAATAGAATAGAATAGAATAGAATAGGCAATAGATAATTTGTTTTATTGTTTTCTCTCCAAGACAGTCAAACGCTTTGGGGTCCTTAGGGAGTAGTAAAGCGCTATACAAATACAGGCCATAATAAGCAGAGACAACGCTGGGCTTGGAATAACTAAATCTGAGCTCGTCTTGTTAAATATTCACAGTTTGCTCTGCGACTGCTTCGCTGCACAGTGGAAAAGAGTAATATTTTAACAGTGCAGCTGTGATGTTTGAGCAAAGCCAGGCTTTAGACACGGCGCTAACTGACGATGCTTTAAATTCTCTTCGCCGTTTTCGGGGGTTGACGTTTGTCGGGATCCAGGCAGAGACAGAGCGAGCTGATGCAGTGAGCTGGCACTCAGCTCAGGACTGTGCCACACCGCTCTGTTTATCCACTGCAAGCTGGCATGCACGCTCACACAATGCTATGATGATAGATGCTGCACTCACACTGACCTTGGAGCACAGCAGCGTGCATCGAGTGTATGATAGATCAAACACACACACACTCACAGACCTGCAGAGCAAAGACGTCAGCATTCGGGTATGACAGTGTAACCCCGAAACCTTCTGGTCTTAATAAGCAGTTTTTCTACTGCTGGTTAAGATTCCTTAAACGGCAATGAATGCTTTCCCATCTCTCTCCCTCACACGCACACACACACACACTGGTGAAAGTAAGTGTGTGTCTGCGTGTTGACGTAAGGGAACAGAAGATTGGCTTGCGTGGCACAAGCCAGACACCACAAACCTCTCACCAAATTATTCTCAGAAGCTACTTTTTTCTTCTGTTCGTTTCGTGGCTTTTCTTTCTTTCCTCCCTTCATATTTCTTTCCTTCTTTCCATCTTCTGTCTCTCGTTTGTCACAATAAATCGGACCAGAATCGGCTCTGCTTCGCAAAACCACTATTGCCACCACAAAAAGCTCTAAACACACATAAACACACATGCTCCCTCTCTCTCTCGACTCTCCTGCACAGAAGTGAAATCGTACCCAGTCTTGTTTCTGTTTTACCACAACCGCAATTTTCGTCTCCATAACTCTTTCCCTCGCTCTCTCTCTCTGTCGTCTCTCCCTGAGGTATATTTCGATTTCTCTTTGCAGCTCTTTCTTCGTCTCTTCCTGTTGCTCTTTCTCACTCTCCTCCACCTTTCAGCACTTTTCTCTGTGCTGTAACTCTGTCCACTGTTATTTGATGTAGATTCTAATCATTCAGTTGAATCTCAGACTGCTGCAGATTTGCTTCGAGTGTAATTGTTGTAGATATTTCCATGACTCACGCGGTGATCTTTCTCTGTGTGTGTGTCTTGTTTAGTGTTAACTGGTAACCTTTGCAAGCCTCTGCTAATAGCTTTGAGTGCACTGCAGTGTTGGGGTTCATCCACTCTAATGTGTGTGTGTGTGTGTGCGTTACTTTGAGTTGTTTACACAGTCCACTCACAGTCAAAGTATGCACGATTATTATGTAAGCCCAAACACTCATATTGCTCTTTCAGCACAGACACACGCGCACGCTCAAAATTAGATATTAACATTTAATAAGCAGCTCCCAGCTGCTGACATTAAGCTGTTTTAATTTGGTGCCCTTTACCACTGTAATTAGCCCCCCATGTTGAGGGGAGAGAGGGAGGAATAGGAGATGAGAGGGAGACACCGAAAAGGGAACATAACCCTTTCCACCTCGCACCACCAATTTCCTAATTAGTGACCACACACAGCTCCAGTCAGCCTCCTATTTCGATCTCCATCTCCTCTCCACCTGCCTAATTCAATTTGGCTCTCCTTTCCTCCCCTCTTCTTAACTCCTCCTACTCCTCATCCTCTTTTTCAATCCACCAGGTTCCTCTCTGGATCAGCTGTAAAGATCAGAAATAATTTAAACAACTTAATTTAATAATATTTTTAAAAATGTTGTTGCAGGAACTTGAACTCTTACTTGCTGAATGGAAATAAATGGCAGGACAAATACAAGGTGGCAGAGTTCAGTCACTCGTGGGAAGATTGAAACTGACGTGCATGAGAAAAACCAATCCTGACGTACATATTCTGCAGATGGGTCCACCAGAGCTGACTTACAGAAACCTGCAGAGACCCTCCGACTCGATCTTTTCCACACACAGACGCACACTTTCTAAACTGAAGAACAGAAGGTGTCACAGGCCCAAGGGCTCATTGTAAAGCTGCTGACTGAGCAAGGCAAAGCGGAAACACAGAGACGAAAACTGTTCAATTATGGAAAGAGCTCTGGGTATAAATCTACCTCTGTCAGCCTAAATAATGACTACTGACACTGTGTGTGTGTGTGTGTGTGTGTGTGTGTGTGTGTGTGTGTGTGTGTGTGTCTAAGAGACAGAGAAAGCTGTTGCTACTCAATTATTGGTGACATGGTGCACGTGTGTAAGTATGGAGGGGATTTCCTCCACTTAATGACTGAAAGACTGAAAGGCATGCCTTCCTTACAGACGGAACTTGCTAACCTGTGTGTGTGTGTGTTTGTGTGTGTGTGTGTGCATGTTTGTGAGGACAGAAAATTGGCGTGCTACTATACTTGTGGGGCCCATCAGCCACTTATGAGTATGGTGATCGCTTTGGGGAAGAAGCTGTGTGGAGAGCAATGGCGTCTTCGGTGGATCTGTTAATAATAATAATAATAATGGATTGCATTTATATAGCGCTTTTCGGGGCCCTCAAAGCACTTTACAATACCACTATTCATTCACTCTCACATTCATACACTGGTGGAGGCAGCTACAGTTGTAGCCACAGCTGCCCTGGGGCCGACTGACAGAAGTAGGTGGCAAGTGAAGTGTCTTGCAACGACCGAGACTGTCCGAGCCGGGGCTCGAACCGGCAACCTTCCGGTTACACGACAAACTGCCAACTCTTTGAGCCACGACCGCCCTATGCTGTTAGTCCGATATGCAAATTGGTGTGAGTCCAGAGCCGGGGGGAAACAGGTTCTGATTAGAGATGGCACGATACCACTTTTTTATGTCCGATACCCATACCGATATCATAAATTTGGATATCTGCTGATACCGATATGAATCCGATATAGTGTGTTTTTTAATCAATAAAACGTTTTTTTAATATCTTGCTGCATTTTGTATAAGTTTATACTCAAGTTTAAATAAATAACAACACTAAAGCTATTCTGTTATACCTGTATGTAAAAAATACACTGCGCCCAAAATATTTCATAGTTCAGCAACACTGGTCAATCTAATAAACTTAAACCTGCACCATCCTCCCTATTCTGGTATTTTAAAGAGTAGTTAGCAGAAATATTAAGCAACCTTACTAACAGGGTTGCAAACTCCCAGCAAAAGAAAATAGGGAACCACCCCCCACCTCATGATGCTTAATCGATGTAATCAAATTTAATTTGATGCAGGGGGGAAAATGCACAGAAATAAATTATTTTTCAAGAATAATTAAATAGATTCAACATCTTTCTTCAACAGAACTGCAGAATTCACAGATGCTACCTTCCCAAAGGAAAAAGTACTATAGCTTAGTAGGGTATATTAGACTTAACAGTTATATATACAGTAATGGCCTTCTATATATTTTACATCAAATTAAAACTTTGGCTGTCAGATAATTATTTATTAAAAGCTCGACATTTTAAATGAGAATAAGAAAGAAAAGTATGTCTTTGTGCCCCCTTTTCCCTGTTAATGCCCTATCGGCCCCCCTGGCTAAACTTTGCTAGATCCGCCCCTGCACAGTTACAGCCGTCAGCTGCGTAGAAAAAGATCCTCGAGTAGAAAGTAATAATAAATAAATTCTAACAACAGCTTATCAAGGTTAAACGTGCTGCTGTTGTTCAGCTGCTGGTTTCCTCTTTCTGGTGCAAAGTGGGCCAAAAACAAAGAAGAGAGCCGATCAGCTGATCATTGATCAGTTTCATGATTGAAGTAGCAGCAGGAGGGAGAGAGAGAGGCAGTCGCTCCATATATCTGTTGTTAAGCTTAATGTGGGAATGCTTTACAAACATTCAGAGATGAACTTACACACTTGCTTTACTTCTCTCTGGGATAACTTCCTCGGAGATGAAATGCTGGGAGGCTACAAATACACACAGCCGCTCCATCACGTGATGCATACTGCTGCGACGTGCTACGGTTATGAGCCGAGTTACGCCGTGTAGCAAGTTTTGTGAGGTGCTTTTTTGATATTTAATGGATCGGATTACATTTTTTATTTCTCGCCGATATCCGATCCAGTAATTTGGGTCAGTATCGGACCGATACCCATACGTAATATCGGATCGGTCCATCTCTAGTTCTGATGCGCTCCAGAACCAGTTTCTCAAAGCACTTGGTGATGACAGCATTATACTTGGAAGCAGATAAAAGTAGAAAATCTGATCCTAGTGCTGTGCAATGAGTCTAAAGCAGGGGGCTGTTAAATGCTAAAATATGACATCACATCTCAGGTGATGTTGGAAAACATCTGAAGGCCAAATCAGACAACTGTTCTTAAACCCAGAGCTGTGGCTTGTTTGTACTGTATGTGACTTAAGCTCATTATGACTCCATCTGTAAATGAGTGGTTTGGAAAATGAGGTCTTTACAGCAGCGTATGATTTCCAGACTAAATTGTACAGAAAGCTACCAATTATATAATATTTTTAAATTATTTTTTAATGATAAGTGCTACAGTGGACCACAAGGTTTCACATTAGTAGACAGGGAAGGGGAGTTTCTGCAAAAACTGAGCACATGACTGTGGTTAAAGAGCTGCCAACAATCAAACTTCTGGTTAAAAGGCAGAGCCATGAGCTTTGCAGCTGAGAAGCAAAAGCACTCTTCATGTCAGGAAACTACAGACAGTAAATTGCTCATTAGCCCATTGTGCAACAAAGCACCACAAGGTATACGACTGTAATTGTTGCCTTAAGTGTCAAGACAAGTACGACAACAACTGAGATGATAAAAAGAAGCTGCTGGCAGTGAATGTGTAACTACATCAGTGAAACATGGTGAGCTACAGAGAAAATGAATTTAAGTGTGGAAAGAAACATTAAGCTAAGTAGGCCATTAGGATCTATGGAGAAGAGAAGGACAGCTTTCTCGCTCACCAAGCACTAATAAGCTGTTGTCTCCTTCCAAGACTCGGGCGTGGTCGGATTAAGCCTCAGGTGCGGCACATGATAGGCTGGACGTACGGTTTGGGACAAGGGCAACATGTTGTCTTACGTGAGCACAGAGGTTTATGGCTAAAAAGAAATGAAATCATTTTTAAACATAGCGATTGAGAGCGAGGGCAGTATTCGTGTAGCCCTCCAGTTGGGCTTTTGCATAGTTTGATGGATGGAAGGATGAGGAAACAGAGGGGAAAAAGAGAAAGGCATATTTGAGAAACACTGAAAGGCATGCTGAGCCAAACTTAAATATTTATATTGGAAAAAGACGAGCTTTCATTGCACACTGAGCCCTACCTGCATATACACACAGGCATCCGCAACCAACCTGGACCGCATCCTAAGTGTTTCCATGTGTGATATCTCAGAGAGAAGGGAAGGAACAGATAAACTGAGCTGTCCTGAAGTAAACAAATCCCTGTTGTGTGGTTAAAATAGTTTAGATTGCTCAACACTTAACAGTAGAACATCACTGTGAGCTGCAAACTTGGCCTTTTGTCTCTGCTAAAGCATAACCCCGAACCGAGAGCACAGCTGCAGGGCATTCGGCTTCTCCGCCGTGGTGGACAATTGATTTTTTGTCGCTCAGCCTGGTGCATTGTGTTATCAGACACTCTGGAACATGGTGTGGTGCAAACATTTAGAACAGCTATCCCTGCAGGATCTTAAAACTGATTGCTGTTTATTTTTACATCCCGGTTCTTCTGTAGACGTTGTGCACTACCTGAGTCTGTTGTGCACTGATTAGATGGACACAAGTTTGAGTTTTTAAAGATGAGAGAGGAAGAAATCACAAGTATAAAAACAGAGAAGAGAAGGTGGGGACTCTGGAGAGATGGAGTGTGTCTGTGTCTTGTTGCAGGAGCCTTGGCAGGACACAGTGAAACCTGCAGAAGCCACAAACATGAACAAAACCTCTCGCAAACCTTTTTTCCATTTCTGCTTTTCCATAAAAAAAAAAAAGACTTTGGACAACCCGGTTAGAAAAACAAAAATCACAGTGACGTGTGCAGCTCTTTCCCAGTATCTGAATACTATTAAAACATAAAATTACCCAATCTGCATACTAGTTATTGTTACTGGAAGCGGCATTGCATTCATAACCACTTTCATTTCTTCAGTGAAATGAGAAAAGGCAAGAGGAGCAGGGAGAGAGAACAGTGGGTGTAACTGAGGACACATCCTGCAGATCACATGAAAGTGTCTGGACTCAGGCCATGGCCCACATGTGAATGCAATCAGCAAAGCTGGACCTAGCACACACACACACACACACACACACACACACACACACACACACACACACACACACACACACACAGACTTGGCTAAATCTGAATGACTTGCTGGAAAACACCTCCAGAATGTCTTTAACAAGGACGATCAGCAGCGCTCCCCTCCAGGGTGCCACTGTAACGACTGACGTGTGTTTACCTGGTCCAACTTCTCCGCGTGTCAGTGACTGACAAAGGAAAAGTTCTTGGCCATTAGTCGCCTGTGCATATTACAACACTCGTCATAAAGTCACAGCCAGAGTTAAAGCTTCCTACATGGAAATTTAATGCTGTACGCTTTGCCAACATTCAATCCACATTTGCACCGGGATTTCTCACTCAGGACGACGTGCTCTGTTCTTTGGACAGTCCGTCAAACCCTCCCTGCTCGACGTACTTCCCCACATCCTGCAGAATTTCACACAGCACTCTTTTAGAGTCCATATTTTTAATAAAAAGACATAAACCGTACATAAAAGATACATGAGGCCAATGTAACATTATTCTGTGAAGCCGCGAGCAGAGCCATTTATGCCGTCGTCGTCTTGGTGACATGATAGGCAGGCGGTGGCGATCAGGCCAAGAAACTGCAGGAGAAGTTCACGGTCACAGCAAATCAGCCACACGCTGCTCTTTCCTCCTTTTTTAATCGAATGGGGATCATAATTTGCAAAATGAACACTGTGCAGACACTCATCGAGATCTGAGCCCATTGACTTCTGATGAGTCGCCCCCTGCTGACCATGAGAAAGAGTGCATGTTTGTGGCTCTTCTTGCAGAGCTGCAAGCCATGCTTATCCTTCATTTACAGTCTGCGGTGAAAAGCAGCATTCATCAGCCACGAGTGAGGCTCCTATCGTGCTAATCATTGCCGTTTTGTTGGAACATAATAATAAGGAAGCATAATTTGTGTCGCAATCTGGTTGGCGGTATTTTAAGACTTCCGTGATCCCGAGAGCAGCAGCAGCAGCTGAATAAAAATAACGCTGTTATTAAGCACTCGGAGGCTCCGGACAAAGGCCGCTTTCACTCTGTGTCTGTGTTTGTCATTGTCTCCATTATTTTCCTCAAGCACCCCGCCCATAACAATGTAGTTATCAAATGTGATGAGAAACTAAGCATGTATTTACACAACTAAAACCAAACTCACATCTTTGTGCCAAACAGGTGGTGTGTGTGTGTGTGTGTGTGTGTGTGTGTGTGTGTGTGTGTGTGTGTGTGTGTGTGTGTGTGTGTGTGTATGTGTACATACGTGCCTGCCAACAGCTAGGTGTGGAGTGAAAGAGATGAGAGTGTAGCAGATGTTCTGATAGCTCACTCATTTAAAACATGAACAAAACTGGCAGCGTGCGAGCTCAGAGTTCAGATCCAACAGTCGGGGTTACGAGACCTAAATTACACGTTGCCTCCGTAGCTAGCGTGAATGATTAGAACGAGTCCCGCAATAATATTCTGGCTTTTGTTTCTGTTTTTGCACCGAAAGTTTGGCACAATAATGAGATGGTAAACGACATGATTGAAGAGCCTCGGATGTGTAATTTTGGATTTCTTCATTGCAATTGTGCGCTGAGATTGTCTCTCTCATGTGAGGAAATTGTTTTACAGCCCTGTGGCCAGGTCAGCGTGCTTCACTGTAAAAGGAAAACAACGCAGGGGCAGTAATGGAAAAGCAGTTTCCTTTTAAATTCGTTAAAGCTGCTGCTATGACTGACAGTGTGTTACACTGTCTTTGTCTTATAGTAATTGTGAGTACACTGTATGCACTGTTGTGAAGCATCTCAGTGAGGACGAAGGCTGAAAAGTTTCTATTTATATCAAAAACTACCAGGAAGCAAACTCGATTCACTCAATAAAAAACTGTGAGCTGAGCTTGAACAGGCTCAGTATAGACGAAGTTCAGTCCCCAGAAAAAGAGAACAGTGTTAGCTGCATGTTAAACTGGCTGCTTGGATCGATGCGTTCCCGGGAATAAGTGTAAATGTTTGCGACTGTGTTGGAGAGCGTATGACGGCGATACGCTGCTTATTTATTAATGAATTCATTAATGCAAGCCCACTATTTCCTGAGCGGCGAGACAGGCGGGATGCGATTCGACTATTTGTGCTAAAGTGTGAAGAAAAAAGGGGGAATCCTAATTATAGGTGCAGCTGTCTCTGTTTATATTTGCTGAATCTAGAGTTTTGCTGATGTGGAAATGTTCCTGAAAAGGTCACAACAATGCAAAGCTTTGGAGTGTGAGGATGTCAGTGTGCATCTCCGTGTTTCGCTAAACAAAAGAAGATTAAGGATCCTTTTTTAAAACGTGTAACTGTGTGCACGTCAGCTCGGTGAGAAGGACGAACGTGAATGTCTGCGACTCTCTAACTTAGGTGTAAACAGCTGTGTTCACTGGACTGAAACTGATGGACTTCCGGAGGTGCAGAGAAGTACACACCCCCATCACCATCAACGGCGCTGCTGTGGAGAGAGTGAGCAGCTTCCGGTTCCTTGGCGTACACCTGGCTGAGGATCTTACGTGGTCAGTACACACAAACAAAACAGTGAAGAAGGCGCAGCAGCGCCTCTTCTTCCTCAGGAGACTGAAAAGATTCGGCATGAGCCCCCGCATCCTCAGGACCTTCTATCGCTGTGCCATTGAGAGCATCCTCACTCGATGCATCACCACCTGGTATGGCAACAGCACCGCCTACAACTGCAAAGCTCTCCAGCGAGTAGTGCGGTGCTCTGAACGGATAATTGGAGGTGAGCTTCCCTCCCTCCAAGACATCTACAGGAAGCGCTGCCTGAGGAAAGCGGGGAGGATCATCAAGGACTCCAGTCACCCCAGCCATAAACTGTTCGGACTGCTTCCATCAGGAAGGAGGTTCTGCAGCATCCGGTCCCGTACCAGCAGACTGAGAGACAGCTTCTTCCATCAGGCCATCAGACTGCTGAACACGTCATAGACACCTCAGCTTCACTACTGGAACTTCAACATTATGCACTCCACACTGTATATAAATGCCACTTGTTTTGCACATATTCAACTCTGTATATTTTATATATTTTATTATTATTATTATTATTTTATTTTATTTTTTTACTATTTAATTTGTAAAAATGTGTATACACACACACACACACACACACACACACACACACACACACACACACACACACGTAGGAAAATATTTAGTATACACATCCAGAAATGCATACACTATTATATATTGTACATATATTTATTAGTTTCAGGTTGGCCATTCTTGTATTTTGCTCGTTTGTGTTGTTGTGTTTGCACATCTCTGTTGCTTGTGGGGCTCGCACACAAGAATTTCACTCGCATGTGCTGTGCCAGTGTGCCTGCACATGTGATGTGACAATAAAAAGTGATTTGATTTGATTTGATTTGATGCACCGTTGAATATTTAATATTTAATCTTCTTTTACAACAACCGGTAGAACAAAAACACACAGGAGCAAGGAGGAAACAGGTCGGAATGACTGGATCGTTTTTGGATCGTTATCCTCACATCAGTTAGGATGGAGGCCGTTTAAGACGCGCACAAAGTGAAATTTAATAATGCTCACTTTCTCTAAGCCACTAAAGACGTACAATTATCTTAGTGTGTGGTTGTGTGTTGTAGTTTGGATGGTTACTGTGCTGCACACGTGAAGTGGAAGTGAACTGTTATCGTGTGTAATGCACGGATTACAACCAGAAGGCAAACATCTGGCGCGCACACATCGAAAGCCAGACCAGCAGACAACCAGGGCAAGCACAACCGCAGTGATGTGCATCTGCACTACAGTCATGGAGATGGTGGTGCAGATATGGAGTGCACGATTATCACACACGTAGTTTATGAACAGGATAACCAGTGCGCTCGTGTCAGACGTTACTTCTGTTTATGCATATTTTACTTTTTCTTATGGCCAAAAAAAGCAGCTCTCCCCGGGTCCTCGTTGTTAGGTTTGTGTTACGCTTGAACCAAAAGGTTTAACTGGAAAAACTGTTAAATATAAGCAGATGGAGTTTAATGGCTTTGACTGCATATTTAATGTAGTATAGGTGAGTCAAACATAAGGCCCGGGAGCCAAAATCGGCCCACCAAGGCCATAAATTTTAGACTTTTAATTGTATTGTCACAGCTTTCCCTGCTGATAAAGAGTCAGTAAAGTCCCCCATGGCCTTTCATACTACACAAAGGTAATTAACTAACAGATAACCAATAAACGCCAGAAAAAATCCTAGTTTTCACCATCTACTATAGAAATGCACTTGTTTTGTTGTTTTTTATACAGAGAAAAAACATTTTCTGTGCATTTAAAAAACTTTGTGCTTTATAATCACAGGACTGTCTGGGTAACGAGCTCCCAGAACTTTTTCTGTAGTTTCACACTTCAGCTGAACGAGTCGTGCTGACTGGTTTCTTTCATTTCCTACAGCAGCGTTTCTTTATCATGTAGAATAACTGAGACTGTTGAACTTGCACTTTGTTGTATTATGTCAGAGATTAACTGTGTCGTTAAACTTTTTACACTTATGTGGCCCACGATGTCCAGTGACATCTCTGTTCTTGTTTCATTGAAGGAGAGACTAAAAGTTTAAAGAGGCTTCATGAAGAGTTTGAAAATATCGAGTGCAAAGACGTAAATCACCACATGCTACAGCACATCGATGGTGTCATGTCAGGACTCAACACCTCCTGAAACGCCGTGATTTTCCTGTATAATCTGCATTATTCTCCGTCCACGGTCACTTGTTAGAAGCTGTATTAAGAACAGAAGAGGCTGCCCTTCTGTCCCCATCATCACCGGCCTCCTGGTTAGGCCTGACACATCTGGGATATAACGTTCCCCTCGGGTTCCCCCCTCTCTCTCTGTTGGAAACCCAAATGGACACACACGTGCTCAGAGACACAGAGTTGGAGCCATCGGTCGCAGCAACAACCCCCTTCGTGTCCACTGGGAACAGGTACGTGTCATTTCCTGTTCTCGTCTTCACCTGTCACAACCTGACTGAAGCAGTAAAATCTGAAAACGCTGGAAGCAGAGAGCACGGGGAAGGAGAGGACTGGTCGTAACAGCAGCAGGTATAGAGGTCTGGTTATGAAAACACAACTCAACTGCTGTTACTGTGTATTACTGTGTAATAACTGGCTATCTAAAGGACACGATCATATTATCATGCATTCAAACATCCCAGCTTTAATAACATTGGATCCATTGTCTCTGCTTCATCTAGTGGAAATTTAAACAGCTCATTATTACTGCTCAAGTTAAGCAGAAGAAAAAAAGTGTCAGGTTTGTACAATGGATTGCTTTAATGCTTAAATTATTTTCGAGCTGAAAAAAAAATGCTTGCCACAGCTAACAAGGTCCATGCAACGCTAGCATATTATAATAAATTGTAGTTACACAGCTCAGTAAAGTGGCACACAGAGTAATGGTCCACATTCATCACTTTACACACACTGCACACTAAGAAGCACTCCTGATAAACAACGGCTTCCGCTAAAATATTAAAAAACACAACAGGAAAAGGAAAACACCAAAGTTCACCTAATCCTTCACGACACACTAGCAACATGCTGCTAACATAATGGGCTGGGAACACAATATAGTCCACAGCTGGCCACTATTAGTAAAAGTCCCATGACCTAGACATGTTAATCCCTGTCCAGACATGTGGAAAACCCTCCCGCAGAGCAAGATGATTAACTTTAACCGATATGTTGGAGAATCCATGACAGAAGCACAAATACTACAGTTATTCATATATATGTACGTTTGTTTGGACACACACACAGGTTTGTTATCTTAGTTGCTCTGAAAATCACAGAGCTCTTCACAAGCAAACAGAGGGAAGAACCAAAGATCACAGTGCAGCTATTATTAAGTTTAAGAGTTTCAGAGCCTAAGAGCTGCTTTGGGAAACATAAAGGGTTCAATAGTCATTTCAGCTACATGTAAAGCTCAGCAAATGATCTCAGGATAGATAAAGAAACACTGCCGGGTAAAGAGTACTCTCCTGGAGGTCAGCGTGTTATTATCCAAGTGCATCATGCAGAGAGGACTTGAAGAGGGAAATGCAGAAGGTTCAGCACAAGGTGCAAACCAGTGTTCAGTATCAAAAGCAAGACAAACCCCATCTGGAAGCACCCTTCATAATGATGGGCCACCAGTCTTTACTGATGATGCATAAGAAGAAAGAACCACTGGGATGAATTCTCAAGTGTAGGGACAAACTTCCTGCTCATATTCCACCAAATACAGCAAAGTTGCCTGGACAGGCAGTACAGATGGATGATAACCCACAAATACAGTGAAAGCAACTGACACATTTTTGCAGGTCCACAGGTTCTGGACAAAGAATGTGCCATCAAGTATTTAAAATGTAACATCTGGTTTCATATGACACGCTTGAATCCTTGAATTAAAGCTGAGATTCTGGCATTGTAGTGAAAAAATCCAAGTCCAGCACCAGGAAAACTGTGTCGCTGTAGCGTGCGTACATATCAGAGCACAAAGCCACACACAGGGCAGATAAAAAGACGACGAGGACAAAGACAAAAATCTCTGATTTAAAGAGCACGTGTTTGGTTTTGAAATATGATCGTTTAATTTATCGTATATGTGCAGATGTATTCCACTTTCATTCCTGCATTATCCACGCATGCAACTTTATTTCATCTGTGTGTAGTTTGTCCTATCATCCACGTGTGTGCGCTCCTACCGGGCAGGTCACAGCCGAGAACCTCCATCCTCATGCCGATCCCGGCGGGCGACCATCTCTCTGGAAAGACTCGGATGTGCTGAGTCACTATCTCGTCAAACCTCCGCACCTCGGGAGTATCGTAGTGGCCGTTGCCCTCAAAGATCTGAGGAAGAATGTGAAAGGTGAGCACGAAACAGTTTCACTGCATTTGATGCTAAATTCTTTGACATCGTTTCAAAGGCAGTCAGCAATACATTTTTGCCTGGTGCCCAAATCTGTTTGACCATTTTAAAAAATTCCTAAAACAACAGAAAATCCAGTGGAGGCAGTCAAGTGTTGGTATTTCACTATCCCGCCTGATGAGAAACCAATAAAAAAATGGAAGTCTTGATAAATAAGACACTAACTAGCATTGTTTCCCCGCCCAGAGCGACATGTGTCAAAAAAACAACAGACAGAAGATGTTTCCTTTGATTTCCAAATCGTCTTTGAGGCAGAAGAAGCCTCTGGCAAAAGCACAAGATTTATTACAAGCTTCATACAGACAAGACTACAGCGATCCTTTCAAAAAACGTGGGCCGTGAAAGTTGTACTATTGGTTTCATTAATTGAACTGTATCCTCTGTGTTCCCCATTTCTGAAATTTTAAAAACCGTAAGATGAATTTCCCAGGACGCTCATTTAAAAAGACAGGCAGGTGAGAGAAAACAGGATTTTAGCATCAGGAGAAAATCCAGGCACTCAGTAGTACTATTAAAGCGTTTTAAGACATAGACTCAGAAAGCAGAACAAAGTTTAAAGTGCCCGTCTCGCAGTGCGTTAGACGCCAGCAGTGCTGAGTGGTGATGCAGGAAAGACATTTTTAATTAACACCCATGAGAGACAAATAGAGGATGAGAGACGAAGAGAGGGAGAGCGCAGGACTCGGGGAGAGGAAGACACAGAAGCACGAAGAATGACGAGCGAGGTGATTAAATTGAATTATTATCGGAGCCGAGGCTGTAATAAAGCGGCGTTTTCGCGAAAAATGACAAGAATGAAAAAGACAAAGACGAGGAGAAAGAGAGGGAGACGGGGGGAAAGGCTCGGCTGAGAGACGGCTATAAATAACTGCAAATGAGTGAGAAGTGACGGCGGACCAGAGGACAGAGGGGGCCCCCGTTTGTGTCAAAAACAAGGAGAGAGTGTGTGTTCTCCTCTACCTTAGCAAACCCAGTCTTGCTGTCAGTGATGTAGGTCCAGTCTTTGCCATTCGAGCTGTGAGCCAGTTTGTACTTCCTGACAAATGCTCTGTTCTCCGCACTGCCCTCCAGGCCTCGTGCACCTTGGGTAATAATGCCACGCACCATCTTGGGCACACCGAGGTCCACCTGCAGCACACAAAACAAAGTTAAACAAAGTTATTATTGCTCGCTCGCCCTCTGCGCCATGGAACCGATCAATTTCCAGATCCCCTGCCCATTGTGGCAACTGTGACTTTCCCGAGCATATAATCAATCAAACGTTGGTTTTCCATTGGGGAACTTTTAATAAGATTCAGCCTTTGGAAATGGGTTCTTCTTTCTATTCAATAGCAGTTCATGACCAAGGTCAGTTCACAAATGCAATCTAAACGATGGCTGAAAACTCCATCAGTGTTTAGAGACCCTGCTGTTGTCACGTGTGTCATTTTACAGTAATTTTGTGGGTTCGGTGGATGTTGTGATCGCCAGTGCAGGTGTGGAAAAGCCCGGCCTGCAGTATTTGATTGACCAAACCGTAGATTACATTATAAAAGACAGATGTGGATGCTTTTTTATGGCTCCTTTAGTTGCAAAAACAAGTCTCTGGGAAACTGACCCCACCCCCGCTTGATTTATCACTTCAGACGACCTTTTCTGATGTTCTGACGTTTATGGTCTCAGTGTCTGGTTTCAAGTGTTCTCCGTTATAAACTGAAGTGCGTTCCTATACTGTGCTGCCATTAAGAGTAAAATTTATGACAAAGCAGGTTTTGGTCAACGTCGTGGCTTCCTTGTGATTGACAGCTCACCCCTCGCCTCTCACACACAGTTTAAAAAAATCAAAAGACAGAGCAGATGAATGATGCTAGGCTATAGCGACATACCTGCAGCCACTCTTCTCCAACTATGGGTTGCGTTGGGTTGGGAAACCAGCCTGATCGACTGGCCACCAGCCTGGCGGCCCCCATGGAGCCGTGGATGTCCCTCATGGAGGACGCAGTGATTTGCGAGTCAGGAAGCAACCCAGACAACATGCCCTGCAGCTCTGAGCAGGGGGCATCTGATAGATCAGAACACAGAGAGGAAGGAGTGCTTAATGCTACCGCTGAGGATTTTTTATCAAGTTTAAGGCAGGAAAGATGATTTCTATTTATTCTGCCAGCTTATTACAATCAGTGCACAAAACAAACATTGATACCCCTCATTTCTTTTCGTTTTGTTAATAAAAGAAAAGCAGTTTGGGAACGTTTTGGAAAACATTCCCGTCCTCTGACTCAGTGCCTCAAACATCAGTCAGCAGCTAAAAACATTAAAGCAGCAACAACACTGGTGCTAAATGGTTGATTTTATGAATTTAAAGTTTGATGCAGTGATGTGCTCTCCTGTCCTCTGCTGTTACAGCTCACTGTATGTTTACCGCTGGGAATTTCATGCTGCATATGAAACTAGTTATGTAATATTAGAGGCTGCCCGGAAGCTAAAAATCTGAAATCCTCTGGAGTAATATACAGCACTCGGTTCTTTATATGTCGCTCGTAAGAAACAACTGCAGCAACTTATTGAACGATATGCAAACATACATGGAAATAGAGTCTATAGGGCAACAACGGAGTTTGCACAACGCTTGAAAATCAATATTTGGTATGTCGCAAAATCGATCAATGCAGAGCAGTGTCACAAACCACGGAGGCCCCAGAAAAGTGCAATCAAACGTTGAGTTTATTAACAGCCCGGAGAAAACATCAACATATGTCTTCTGACCAAAATACATGTTGTGGACACTTATAAAGCAGTGGGGTACACGCCCCCCCCCACCATGGCATCAATGACAGATTAAAATAGGTTCCTGACATTAGTCGCAGTTAATCGTACATCTTGTACATCTTTAATAGCTATAAACAGACATAGAACTTCTCATTTTGATAACACCTTCCATACAAGGTGAAAATCTTAAGCCCTCAGGGTCTCTGAGGCTAATTCTTGACTCTGCTCATCTGTTACCAAGTAGAATAAAATGCAACAGGTTTGCAACAAGAAGCTGGAAACATTTGGGCCTCTGCTCAGGCCTATTCCTAGATTATATGTACTGTAAGCATGCAGTTATCCTTCTATGTTCTAGTTTCCCTCAGCATGGATCACCTGGACAGTCACGGCAGTGAAGCTTAAGACCCTTAATGAACCGAACATCAACTCAAAATAGGCACAGATATGCAATGTGCATAAAATACTTCTAACCGTACTTGTAATAAAAGTTAACATAATGGAAGGATCCTCAAATGGACATCTTCAATAAACAACTGTAATGCAGTATCTGTAAGAAATATTATTAAATGGAATGATGCTGTAAAGAATGTTATTAATGCAGTTATAATGATGCAGATTATATGGCAGCAATAAAAGAATTTCTGTATCTCCACATCCCTCTTTTGACATTCCAAAAGGACACCACACCTCGTGTTGTATCACTCCTCGGCCCACTCTATGGCATCTAAGTTCCTCAGGTAGATTGAATCCACCCGTCCAAACACGGATGCCACCCAGGACTCCACTGGGTTTCCAATACCTGAGTGCTCATGCATCGTTTTAGACAAATTTTCCGGCCCTCCAGAGCTCGGGTTACTGAGCCATCTGGAGCAGTATTGTTGGGGATAAAGGTACAGCACATGTCGACCACCTTCCTCGTTAAAAAGGCTTTCTTCTAATTTCCCTGAGGATCTTCAGGAACGGTTCTCCAGGCTTCCTGAAGGACATTTAAAGCTCTTTTTGGATGTTTCTGTCTTTGTGTCCTCTGTCAGGATGATCCTACACTGCTTCAGTAATGCTGCGGTCCGAGTCCTGGGGAGACCCATCCATGACTGAAGCTCCACTGTGTGTTTTTTCAGCTAGGATATATGCCTTCACTGCACTGGCACTCACTGTTGGACCGCTCTCCTGACCTCCTGCGTACATACTGACAACGACTTGAACTGGAAATGTCCAATTTGCATTCATCGCTCCATCAGACCTGTAGCCACAGTCAGTCCAGTCCAGGACACACCACTTCTTCTTCAGTCCGCCACTTTGGTCCAGTTTTCTTAAATTTTTAAGGACACACTGCACACCAGGCTGAGATATGCCAAGTTTCCAGCTAATCGCACTTTGGGAATCACCTTGTTGGTGCAAAAATCCAATTTCATGTCTGTCAAACTTTGTTATTTTTTATTGAGCCAACTAAAGACATTTCTTTAGTTGAATTTTGGGACAGGCTGCTAGTAACAAAGTAACAAAGACAGAAAATACAAAGACACATTTGCACAGGACTGTATCTGGTAAGTAATTTGGACATAACGGGCCATAATCTGATATTTTCATGATTCTTCAAACGATGCTGGACTGTTCTCCGTCTGCATGCTCCTGCTACACCAAAGCATCTGTCTTTTAACAATCCTTCATAAATGAACGTCGCTTTCAGGTCTGGAATATTTTGGCGACACTGTTTGATCTAATCTGGGAGCAAAATGTTGTGTTTGTGACACAAACAACAACTTGTGTGTTACGCGGCGCGGTGCCTTTGAGCTGCTTTCCATCAGCCCATTTCATTATTTTGCCTTCCTGCTGCTGCAAAGTTGATGCATAATTTTAACCTGCCTACCAAAGGGGGATTCTTCATGGGGAATTGAGCCAGAGAACTCTCAAATGGGAGCACTTAATGAAAGCATGTTGGAGATCAAAGGGATACTGTTTATTACACTGACAAATGGTTTTTAGTCCGACAAGCATCAAAATATGGTACTGCCATGAATAATGACGAAACACAAAAGGAACCAAAAAAACCAAAGTGACCAGTTCTGATCTGGGACGAAGACAAGAGCGATGGAGGAAAGCAAGACAAAGGTGAGGAGGAGGAGTTAGAGGACAAAGGGACGATAAAGAGATAGACAAAAGGTCAAACGGGGAGATGGACTGAAAAGGCAGCAAGTGAATAGGAAAGGGTGAGAAAGAGGGAGCGAGGGAGATGCAAGTGGGAAAGAGAGAGAGCCGGCTGACAGTGAAGGTTGACGGTGATTGATGGTGACATTCTTCAGGTCTTCACGGAGATGAATGTTTAATGCCGTGACGTTTGTGCCTCAGAATGGTAAATAATGAATCAACAATAAACAACAACAGCTCCAGCCAGGCTGGATGGCTCCTTCGAGCTCTACAGCAGACATGAAAACCGATTAGCTAGAAGGAAACGCTGTTCCCCTGTCATTTATTTTGTGTTTCTTATTTCCTGCATCAGTGTATTTTAGCAGCTCCTTTAACGTAGGAGTGCAGCATATCACCTCTACAGATAGCATAGCAGAAATAGTTTCAGCTCTCAAATGCACGCACATGCACACAGCAGTCGGACAGTAAAGGTCTCTCAGAAGCCCACTTCCTCTCACGTATGCTCTGATGTTTCGCCCACACACAGGTGAACACAAACTCCCACTGTGCCGTTTCTGATAACGGGGTCTCACAAGTACGGCGCCGAGGCGCTACTTAGCTGATGCATACGCACAGCTGGACGCACACGTGTGTAGTTTCTACAAATACACACGCTACACAAGCCCTGCTGGGAAAAATAGTAAAAGGTGCTAAAAATAAATGATTGATAAGTGCTGCGGTGCTAAAATAAAATGAGATTAAGGGAGAAGCGATGGAGGGAGGACGAGCAGGGACGGGAAGATTTAAAGAAGGGATGCTGGAAGAAGGAATGGTGGCTGTCAGCAAAGGTAAAAGAAGGACAGAGGAAGAAAAACATACTGACGAGAGAGAGACGGAGGAAAAAGTAGAGCAGAAGACATAAAAGTGTGATTTAAGTTAATGACATGTCAGTGACTGACTGCTTTATGTCTGCCTTTATAGGCTTGTGTAGGGCATTATCACATTCCCCCTGGCAGTGTGTTTGACTGTGTGTTTGCCTGCATGTCTGTGTGCTCAGAAAAGATACTGCATGGCCATTAGCAGGTATGTTTGGGCTTTTTCAGCAGGTTATGGACATTTTCCCTGAAACTGCAGCAGAACAGTTTCTGCTTCTCGCCACGAGCCTCGGAAATATCAAACTCTGACATCCCTCGTTACAAAAACCAGCCTTGAAAGTGTCAAGACTTTGCATATAAACTCAATGTTTTTCTCATGATGGATGACAGGAATCGCAAGGTGGCAGGGATGAGCAAAAGGCAGGGCGATGCCCCAAAAAACGGGGGTTATATATGCTCTCACTCCTGAAAGCAGTGAAAAAGGCAGAGTGATATATAATGCAATTTCAGGTGTTAAAATAGAGTAAAAAAATAAAAACACAGGCAAGATACCTGATATATTCCACATCCCTGTCTATCTATCACACACACACACTCAGTATCATATTGTTTCGGTGTGATTGTGATTTGTGTGGGTGCTGAAATAGCCCTCCTGGATAAGAGCATATCTGTCCCTCTCAATGGCCGCTACGATGGCAGCAGAGAGAGGCCCTAACCTAATAATGATACAGTGGAGCGGGACACACATGCACACAGATATGCTCAAATGGATTGAAACTCTCTGTCTTTTACCATATACGCACAGACGCACACACAAACACAGACAGTCTAATTAAGTTTTATCTATTTATAGTATTGAGCTGATTATGCTGGTTGAAATCGTGTTTGTTTGCCAGGGCTGCAGATGAAAGCTGAGAGCCTGTTACTCTCTGATGTTATCACCCACACATCACACTCTAGTATTATTCTATTAGGGCTGAGTGTGTGTGTGTGTGTGTGTGTGTGGGGGGGAGACAGAGAAGGGGTGTATGTATATGAAAGGGCAAGAGTGCACACGAGGGTGGGTGTGTTGCACACATGTGAAAAGGAGAAAAAGACAAGAAGGCGGCATGAACAGAATTATGAATAGGAGTTAATGGATGGACAAATTACAAACCTGTTTATTATTAGATTATACAAATAAAGAAAAACCTTCCACATATTCCTGCACTTGACAAACTGACTTCTGTGTTTTCGCTGGAATCCCAGGAGGAGGTTGACCCCTGTCCCGAGAAAGTCTGAGAAACTCCGCAGGAAAAAAAAGCACCATCTGTCTTACCCGTGATCTGACAGCCGTAGAGCTCGAACCGCAGCGCAATGCCGTTCTTCCACGTCTGAGGTTTAATCCGCACGAAGCGGGCCAGGACCGGCTGTGGGATTCGATTGAGGACCACCTCCGTGGCGTCAGCGTTGGCATGGAAAACCTGCAGACAGAAAGGAACATTTAGAAGTGCGACGTTTGGAGTCCGTCTGCAGAACTGGAGCTCAGTAAGGATAATGGGAGACAGCCCGATATTGCTGAGTCACACTTCTATGAGCTGCATACAGCGATGTGCAAAAGTCATCTCTCTTTTATTTCCTTCCAATGAGCCAGACTTTGTCTTTTTTTTAAATGCTCTTGAGCCAAAGTTCTCCGGCTTCCTGAAGGACATTGGCTGCTTTTCACTCATTTTCAGTCTCGTCCTTTTGCCTGATCCAATTTCAGAGAAATGCTTTTTTGCTTGTTTTTTAAGCTGCTTAATCCTGACCTATGAATCATTGACACATGAAAAAGTCGTCTATTTCAGGGAATGAACAAGAAGAGGCAATGTAGCAAAGAACTAGTTTTAAGTCATATCTTTCGGCACGCTACGAGAGCCATCTCTCGAGCGCGGTGGAGGCTCTTTTGTGATTTGCTGCTGCATTTTAGCCACCGGTGTTGGAGATCTTGATAAAACTGATTTTGATCCAACATGCAAAACCATGTAAAGAGTGTCTGAATGCCAACAGCTTCCTTTTTTAGCACAACAATGATCCCAATACTCTGGCAGTGCTGTGAAAACAAACACAGTGGAACATGATCAGTCATGGACTGGTCTCTGCAGAGCTCGGACATCAACATCATTGAAGCAGTGTTGAATCAGAGAAAGGTACAAAAGGCAGAAACAACCAAAGAAGAGCTCTGAATGACCTCCGAGAAGCCTGGAGAACGACTCCTGAAGACTATTTAGAATTGCACAAACTCAGTTGTTGCTGTATTTCCATGTATGTTTGCAAAATATACAGAAAATGAGGGCGGCTTAATATTCGTGCACAGTACTGCATACACATGATAATAATAATAAAGGTTATCTTATCTTATCTTATCTTAAATCCCAGCTATTCTGTACAGCAGGATTAACCTTCAAATGTTTTAAACTGTTAATTTAATTTTACACATTGGCCAAATAAACTGAAATTATTGTCGTTTTATCAGCTCACAGATATTTGAGTTGAGTTTTTTCTCTTCTTTGGTTAATTTCTGTTAAATAAATAATGACACAATCTAATATTGTTGATATTAATCCGATGCTGTATGCACTTGACCTGCTGAGGACCACGTGATCATTTGTGTCCTGATATGTAAACTCTTAGAAGTGAAAGTGTGAGACCATGGAAGACCAACAGAGGGGCCTCTGGATGTCTGGAGTTTTGATCTCCTCCATACCCGCTTCACACCCCGGAGGACGGGGCTGTGGCCCCCCCACACTCCCTAGCAGATCGTTACATGGAGAAACCTTTGGAATACAAGCGCGCTGATCCACACAGGTATGCACACGGGTGTTCACTGCTCGTAGACCCAAATTACACCTTTCTTGGCTGCTACTTCGAAGCACATCTGTCCTGCGTGCTGCACAACAACATTGAATATTTAGTATTTACTGCTGTTTACACTTAGCTAGATTAATGCGATGGTGTTGTGTTTAGTATGTTGCTTTGTTTTTTTTCTGCTTGTTTTCTATTCTTCTCTCAACAGGTGATCCAGGAGATTTTTATTTTTTTTTCTCCCCCCCTTTCTCACTGTCCCTCTCCCCTTCTGTTTTTCCTTTCCTTCCTCTTTCTTTCTCCCTTTCCTATCCCTCACTCATGTCTGTCCCGTCTGTAACATCTGAAAATAAAATATAATAAATAATAAAAACAAAGATCGACCAAATGGACCAATACGGCAATGCCACGATGATCCATTTGGCAAAGTAAATCCATTGGGTATCCTTGTTGGTCTTCAGACAACAATTCTGATGGCTAAAGAACCAAATGGGACAGGCGGAAAAAAAAAAAAAAGAAGTGAAAGTGTGAGCACTTTCTTTTCCCCTGACTGTAAGTGGTAGAAAGATGACACATATGATACAACCATCTAGTTTCTTTAAACCGTGGCATGATGAAAAACAATAATCTTTTGCTTTGTAGTTAAGTTTACGCCTCTGTCCACAGCTGTGATTCAAGACAACACTTAATGAAACTTAATGTGAGGTGAAAAGGCAGCAGATTAATGTTTCTCCTCTACGTGATTACATAAAGCCACAAAATTAATAAAGTGACTGTTCACCGAGGAGGGAAGGGGTGCAAAGGTTCACTCACACACTCACACACACTCTGAGGGCATGCAGTGTGCAATAAATCACGGGCGTAAGTATGTGGGAGAGCATCCTCTTCTCACGTCCTCTCGACTCAACCACACACACACACATGCAGGAAAACAGCATGAAGAAAAACACATCGTAACCCCCCGATGCACAAACACACACACGGCATGCGCTAACACACTGCGTGCAGACACCACTGTCCCCCCACATGCATGTAATGTGTCTCTGCTCTCACACGGTGCCCTCTGAGCTCTGAGCACACAAGTTCAGATAAAAGGAAACTGAATGCAAGCTAGAAGGACCCTTTTTGTCTTTGACATCAAGGCTTTATATCTCTGTCTATCTGACAGTCTCTCTCGCCAACAGCCATCTCCGCTGGTCTCCCAGCAGGACAGAACAGCTGGGGTTCTGCTCTCTCATTTCCTTTTCTCCCTTCGTTTCTGTCTTTTTCTCCGATGTCTCTATCTCGTCTCTCGCTGATGATAAACGGCTGTAAATTCAAGGAAGATAATCCATGCTGTTGTTTCATTACAGGAGCAAATAAGCCTCTTTTTCCTTAACACTCTTTCTATTATGTTACATTAATGCTGAAAACATCATAGCGTGTTTATTACACAGAGCGGTGAGCCTTGTTCAACAGAGCCAAAGGCATTGCAATTACTTGCTTGGCTACGCATTTATAGATGTTTGCCTTGTTTTAGGTGTGTGTGTGTGTGTGTGAGCGTCTGTGTGTGTGTGTGTGTGTGTGTGTGTGTGTGTGTGTGTGTGTGTGAAAGATAAAAATCACTTTTTTCTTCCTGTCTACAATCCATTGAACAGCAGGACTCGTCAGGGGTGACAAAATATGGATGAAAGGAGTTTGTGACTTGGAACAGAACAGAAGCAGGCCACCAGGCCAGCTGGGAATTGAACCCGTGACCCAGTGGGTGTACAGCACAAAGTCGGCCTCTGTGAACTCACGCCCTTACAAAAGCATTCATACTAGAAACTGTGACCTGTTAAATGATGGAAAAATGCCTACAGGCCCCAAAGACTTAATGGGATTGTGGTAGCAGACTGTAATTACAAGTGTGTGTGTGTGTGTGTGTGTGTCAGGGTGTGTGTGTCACTGTGTAAAAGTGTAATTATGAAGTCTCACTCTGAGGAGTTGGGGGCTGGCGGGTGCTTTCTGATTTCCCAGGGTGCCCACTGAAACATTTTCAGTGGGCACATATACAATCACACACACTTTTACGTGTGTGTGGATACTTCTGCACACGTGTATGTTTGCGTGAAAGTCTAACCTGCAGCTTTTTTTGCAGCTTAACGTTTGCACAAACAGTGTTTGGCTCCGCGGAGCTGTGAGCAAGAACTTTGACACGAACTTGGTTCTGTTACTGTTTCAGTTACCAGCTTCGTTCAGGGTCATCAGGGATGCATCGCGTGCTGCAGCGCGCGCTGCAGCTTGTACCTGCGCGTGCTGCAGCTGAGCTACTGCTGTCACTGTCTTCATCAGGACTGTGAACTTATATCTTTACCACTTGCAGGGTCACGGGGCAGCTGGAGGCTATCCTGGCTGATATTGGGAAAAATATGGGATACAGCTGCCCGTCCTTCACAGGGTTAAGACACAAACCATGCACACTGCAGAATCAGTTCAGAATCATGCGGGAGATGATTCAGGAGAAAGCCAGAACACCTGGATTTAACCTGCTCGGACACAGGGAGACCTTAGAGGCCAGCCATTCTAGCTGTCAGGCGCCTCTCCTGGTAAGAAATAGCCCCATAAATATTTATAACCTGACCGGCTTGTTAAAAATTTAATATGTTTTTCTACACGTAGGCCATATTTTATGCTGCCACGTTTGTTAAAAGTCAAAGTATGTGAACTTTTGATTGTGTGGACGGGTGCCTGCCCGCACATCAGTCTCATAATAAAGTGAATTTAAGAGCAGGGACACTTCAGAATGAAACATCTCAAAGATGACACACACACGTGAGTTTGCGCACACATGCAAACAAAAATATCGCATTCCCGTAACGGCTCCCAGGTCGTGGCTCCGCAGCGAGACTCCACAGAGAGGTGTAAGGGGATACGCAGCGTCCCTGAGGTCTTAAACCAAACTAAATACACTGTTAACAGTCTCAGTCTAAAAGGCTTCAATAACAATCAGCTAATGGACTACACCTGCAGCCCAGCTCAGGTTATTAAGCCTGTGTTTGTGTGTGTGAGAGAGTCTGTCTGCATTTGTAAATGGGCTGATGTTTCCACCAAGGTAAGAAGACAAGGGAAGCTGATACTGGCAAAGAGTAGGGTGAACAGATGCTCCTCCCCCCTTTGTCTGTCTCCAACACACACACACACACACACACACACACACACACACACACACACACACACACACACACACACACACACACAAAAGCAAACAGAAATACTCTTAACAAAATAACATAAAGAGAAACTTCAAATAGTACTTTTATTTCTCAGTGAAGCTCAAAGGTGGCCGACATGAAGTGAATACCATTTTTCCTTCATTTACACACACCTGCTCCGCTGAATAACAATAGAGTTCTGGGTAGCAGATTCTGGTTTGCAGGCAAAAGGCAGCGAATCAGATCTAGCGAGTAACTACAGGAAAGGCGACTGACAAACGAGTGCGCTCACCTCACGGGAAAGTAAAGAACACGCAAGGCCACAGTCAGTCAGCCAGAGAGGGCCGGCACAGACGCGCTGAATTATTCAAATGTCTGTGCCGAGTGTGCGTCGTGTGCATGTGCATGCGTTGAGTTATAAAATAATAAAACACCCCCCATCTCCTCTCGTTCCATCAAAGAAGGCCAAACACAGGCACATGCTGGCGCACACGGAGACTTCGGGGAGGTAACCTGTCTTTGACAGCTGAATCTGAGCGCGTGTGTGTGTGTGTGTGTGTGTGTGTCTGTGTGTGTGTG
This sequence comes from Mchenga conophoros, assembly GCF_057382185.1. NCBI lineage: Eukaryota > Metazoa > Chordata > Actinopteri > Cichliformes > Cichlidae > Mchenga > Mchenga conophoros. The sequence continues at coordinate 37,168,883 of NC_140541.1, forward strand.
GCGGAACAATGCACAAATCTCACAGACCAAACGACACACGGCACCTTCGTAATATCCCCTGTTGTCCCTTTTCTCGCTTTTTCTCCGAGCTTTTCTTTCTTCATTTGTCACAAACTCTTTTCTCCTGCTCTGCGCTGACCCGGCCCTCCCTTCTGCTTTTCCCTCACCTCCCTCTACTCTGTCGCTTTATTTTCCTTCTCTCTCCTGACATCTTTCCAGGCTGTGTTGCTGAGACCTCTGAACTATCCAGAGGGATTTGTGGTCAACACCCCTGTCTGCTATTCTCATTATTCCCCCTCTCCTGCTTCATCCATCTATCCCTGTTTCTTTTGCTCCATGATTCCCCTATGAACACTTCTTTCCCCCCGCCTGCCTCTTTCCTTCACTCACTTGTTCCCCTATGAACCTGCATTGCTCCCACCTCTCTTCCTCCTCCTGCTCGGTCTCTCCTCTCTCTATCAGCCTAACCTTTTGCTTTTTTCCTGATTTTTTTTTTCAACTTTTCTACACTTTCCTCCCATCACGATCCCTCTCTCTCCTGCTCATTCCACCCACGTCTCCATCCTCCATCCCTCTCTCTCCATCCATCCTCCCTCCCACAGATTAAAGTGGGAATAGGAGGTTTTGGTCTTGGCCGAGGTCCAGTTCTGTAATGGCCACAGACAGGTCTGCCTGCAGCAATTCTGTGGGGCTACGTAATGACACTTGTCCCACGTCAAGCTCAAATCTAGCTATATAGAGAAGTTCTCAAGCTGTTAAAGATAAAAACTGCAACTGAGACGACATAATTTCTCACGCCGAGGCCTCGTGCTGCAGAAAACTGCTGCCTTACTTGTCGTGCGCACAACGCGCCACACAGAAAGTTACAGGTACAAATCTCTTTGTGGCTAATGCAAATTCAACGACCTCTCGATTAAACCTTGGCAAATCGCTGCTTCACAATAAGAATAACAAATACATTTTCCCATCTGTCTGTCATTCCCCTTTTCCTCTGGTAGTGTCTGTAAGTACAAATAGGAACAAATTAAGTCTGGATATTACTCCATGCTTGCGCCTGAAAAGTTTCTCCAAGTTAACATGTATTCCATATGCCCCATCTGGTTCACGACAGGCCTTTAATGACATTATCAAATACATTACAGATCACACAAATCATCACGATGCTGTGTGACAGCAGCACCGCCCTTGCAGGCAGGCTCCCAGATGTTTAAAGCCACAGTGTGTGCGCATACCTGTGTGTGTATGTGTGCACAAGAAGTGTCTGATTAGTTAATATGCAAAAAGATAGAGGATGTAAATGCATCTAGTCACATGTCTGCGTGTGCTGTTTGGTGTGTTTGTGCTCCACTATATATGTTTAATTATTTCATGCATGGTGGTTTTGCAAGAACAAACTATCCATGTGGCTTCCATTATTTTTTTGTCCTGCTTTAATGCCTCTTGCCCATAAAACACTAACTCAATAATTCTTCCAAATTAACGCACACAAACCGAAGCATCGCTGCTGCCAAGCACAAAAGGCATTTGTTTAAGCGGCGCAAACGTGCCGGCGTATTTCCTGATGACTTTCTCAGAGACAGGAGGAGGAGGGAGAGCGAATGATGGAGAGCTGTGAGAGCGGAGAGAGTGTAAGGAGAGGCCGAAGGAAGATGTGAAGTGAGTGAACGAGGAGACGTGGAGGGAGCAATTGATGGATGAAGAGCTTCTGAGAGAACTAGTGAAGAGGCAAGTGAATGAAAATGTCAAGAAGGGGAGATGGATGGATAGGTGTACAGTCGGGGCACTTCTGTTTATTTCCTGGATGGCTAAAACAGCTACGACTTCTCAAAATTAATAACTTAGCCGTGTTGATTTAAGGCTTCCGCGAGACAAAAGGAAAACTGTGATCTATCGCATAAACTGATCCAGGATCTGCTTTCAATTATGAAATACAATTTCCTTGAATTATCCTGTTAATGCAGACGCAGCGTTTTACAAACTGCAGAATAAAACACACTGCCAAAAAGGTCTTGGCCACTGCTGTGGAGTGATTTATATCTTTCTAGCTTAAAACACAGACACACACAAACTCACGACAACAACCCCTGAAAGACGATAGAGAAAGTCAGCAGGGCAAGGCCAGTGCTGAGTGGCCGTCTGAGGCGTGTCAACCGAGAAAGGACAAGATGTTGACATCATCGTTTCATCATCAGATAAATGACCATCATCCACTCGGCCGTTTTGTTCTGATCTAACATAATGCTGCCACAACACATTCACAATATTTGTACGTATCTGCATAATATCCTTATTATGGCACTGAGACAGTGGTGTGTAGATGTGGATTAAAAGGGGTGCTGGACAACACTGAGCCGAAGCCTCAGATTACGGCACAGACTGGCACACCAGGGAGCCAAACAGCTAGAAAGACCCTGCCTGTGTGTGTGTGTGTGTGTGTGTGTGTGTGTGTGTGTGTGTGTGTGTGTGTGTGTGTGTGTGTGATTTATGGCAACCCCTCCTCGTCACACACACACACACACACACACACACACACACACACACACACACACACACACACACACACACACACACACACACACGTGCAACTCAATGTCTCCCTTGGTATTCAGCTCCAAACAGCTTTCCAGGGTTGTGGCTGAAACAAGCAGGATTATGCGCGGTGACACCAGCAACTAGCCTCGACACATTAATCTGTTTTGCATATTGGATGTTTTTATTGTCTCGTTGCCCGATGTCACTGTGAAACTGGGCTGTAGCTGCTGCGTGTCTGCATGGACAGTATCATGGCTCATTATTCGGTGGATTTACTTTAGCGCCACTAAAAATGAAGATCTGCAGTTGAGTTATACCTTTGTAGTTGAGAATGATGCATGCATAAAACATGCAAAAGCATTAGAAATGCGCCCCAATCCAAACTTGAAATAATGAAGCATTATATTAAAAATTAGAATAGCTAAAAAGTGCACAGTTGTGCGGCGTCCCTGTGTCTCCCAGCTCTTTGCACTAGCATGCTTGCTTCTGCAGTCCCAGGGAGACATTCACTGCTGAAAATGACACTATTTTCCAGCTTTGGTAGGAGAAAGAGTGAACTGCATTTTTGGTAAGCCATGTTGCAGGTCCTCAAAAAACCCATGCATATGTTCACCAATGATTGCAGAACACTATTAACCCTCTCGCTCCCACAGCTTCAGCCTCACCCTTCCCAGGAATATCACAAACCTGTCATCTCTTGATTTATCCAAGTTCCTAGATAAACTGCTGTGTGCTGTGAGCATTTAGGCCAGTGCCTGTAACTTATGATGGAGATATTAATCTAAAATATGATCGGTTACACTTACACATGCCTGGGAAAAATAAAATATATATATAAAGAAGTTTTCTAAAAGCTATAAACTTTTATTTTTGCCTAGATTTTTGTGGACAGTTAATGAGACCATCGACTTTGACATCATGTTTGAGCTCCTATTATTGTAGTCCAAATTTCCACAGGAAATGTAAAAGATTATTCCTTCCATTTACTGTAAAACAGATGCCGTTTATTACCACATAACACAAATGACCAAAGATATTAGCTTTTTTCCTTAAAAATAAAAGTTAACTAAGCTTAATATGTTGTAAATATAACTGAAGAAATTCCCTCATTTCCTCAATCATCCATCATCCCCATCTTTTATTGTGTGCTGTTTTATCCCACCATCACTTCTGTGGGAGTTAACATTTGCTGTAAGTCTTGTGGGATCTCCACTAAGGAATTCCACATGGTTAGACTGGAGCTCCTGTTTCCCTCTCATAGCAAAGCGCATGCATATGTGACTGCGTGCATGCATTAGCATTCATGAAGAAATAAAGGTTTACAGCACAAAGTCAGACGTGGCGTTAGACCGCAGGACAAACATGTGTGACCACGGGCAGGGGGAGAACGCCTCTGATGGAAAAACCAGCCAAAACCACTGGAATGTTCTTTTACTTTAATTGCAGTCTCAACCATTAAGACTCTTAATGCCGTCTGCTTTATTTCTACCTGGCTGGCCAGACTGCAGCGTGCACACTGATGACACATCATGCCTTAACACCTCAGAGAAAAACAGCTTGGAACCCGGCCCCAATCAGGTCAACGTTAGGCAGAGCTCAGACCAGAAACTAAAAGAAACCAGATGGGATGGGAAAGCAGAATGTGCAGTGTAAATGCAGTTGCATACAATGATGTCAGATATCACCGAGAGCCTGGAGACTCGTGCTGGTTCTGGCTCAGTCATAAAGCCTTAAATGAGGCCAACTGAATGGCAGTGGAAAGGCTGTAATTGCAGACACCAGTTAAATTTTGGGCTTGAGGTCAACTCTTGCTGCATATAATCCATCTCATATTTCCGTCCACCTCTCCCATCAAGATGCCAGCGGAGCCCGACGCCGGTTAGCAGCTCCCGCCTCGTGTGTTTGAACCTACCTTATGGTTTTTGCCGTGTCTGTAGATCATCCAGTCTTCTCCGTTCGTGCTGACCTCTAGCTTGAAGGAGGTAACAAAGTAATTCTTCTGCGTTTCCTTTGAAATGGCGCCCTGTGTGGCAATGCCGGTAAGCACCTTCAGAGTATGGAGGTCCACCTGTTTGGGGAGAGAAAGGTTTTAAACTTTTACTTAATAAGAAAATGATGACAAAGTAAAAGAAAACACAGAAATCCTCAGACTCAAATGTACTGAAGATGTAAGATTTCATTCTAAAGCTATCGTTGATCAAAGAAATGTCTGAAGACCTTTTAAGTGCAACAGCAGTTGAAGACACACAAAAATAATCCCACAAATATACACCTGGAGTTATCTGCATCCATCTCCCCCGTTCGGCACTCTCTCCTCCCCTCCTCATCTACTCCTCTCGGTTTCTTTCCACTCTGCGGCTCTCTCCTGGCAGATCAATAGTAATGACCCGGGGCTCATTTTAATTTCCTCCCATACAATAGCTATAATCACCTCCCCGTCCTGATTGTGGATGCTACGCTACGTGGCTGGCATGCTGCTCGCTGCGTTGCATTATACATGGGGAGCACTGTGTAGGATGCGAAGCTTCAAACTCCGAGATTTCAAGGTCCCTGAAGTAGACTCGAATTTATTTGCTCCATAGTGCCCAAAACAAGTAAACACAGCAGAGCGATGAAGGTATTTAAATAACAACGGAAAATAACAAGACGTTGTTATAAATTCTCTCAATATGGAAGGAGTCTAACGAAACAATAAGTGATGGTGTTTGGGAAGACACTGAACACTGCTAATGAACGGCTGCATATTTATAACAAACACTGCTGGTCTGAAAATACCTGAAGTAAAATGTATTAATATAAATCACTGAAGCTTTAGTGGAGTTACCTGCCAGGATCAGAGCACACCTGTGATTCTTTAACCCGAGTATTTCATATTTTTAAAGACACACACACAGAGGAGCAGATGAGAAAAGTTCGAGTGTAGATTACAACATTTGCTCTCCTCGACTGGAGCTGCAGAAACCTGCAGATTAATCAGAACTTGTTGTGTGTGTTTGCTGTGCAAGTGTGTGCTGTATGTCCCACTGAGGTATCGTACAAAACACCAGGGGAGGTAAAATGCTGCGTTTGTTATCTGTCAGAGAGACAGGTGTTCCAGATTACTTCCACCAAACACACACACAGGCGTGCACCGGCAGGGCCAGACAGAGATCCACCAAGACAACTAATCGATAACACGAAATCGAGGAGAGGAACAGATGAGAGGAGAAGGCGAGGTGAGTATGGGAGGAAGAGGGAGAAAAGAGAATGAAATCCAGGGGGGTTGAGGTCTAAGTGAGACTTCCCAAAGAAGGAAGGAAGGTCCCTCATCAATCACAGAGCTGTTAGAATAACAGAGCCACCAGCACTCGCATCATCAATCTGCACCACACCTCAGTGAGCCAGGCCAGAATAGAATAGAATAGAATAGAATAGAATAGAATAGAATAGAGGAGCTATCCTAAATTTATTAAAGCACGCCTGATCTGAAAACTCAGCCCTGCACTCACAAGCACTAAGCTGTAAGACTCCACAGGGTGCAAGATACAAGAAGGAGAGGCACGTTGGCATTTATGACAGCTGCTCATCAAGGCAGACACACACACACACACGCATGCATGCATGCATGCAGAGGCATTGCTCTGTGCTAGGTGTTAATGCAGAGGAACAGCTGAGAGCCTCTGTGGAACACGATGCCCCGACCACAGAGACACAAACCCAACGCAAACCGGGAGAGATCACATCGTCTGTCTGAGCGTCCGAGGAAAAACAGGAAAAACATGGAAATGAAATAATGTGTTTTATACAAATTGTTTTCTGTCAGCTACTTTTGAGAGTGGCCCTGAGGGTGTGAGGTTTCAGCTGTGAGAGGCGTTGTGCACTTCCTCTTGGCCACAATCTCTTCCTGTGTTTTTATGAGGTCTGAAGTGCTGCTTCTAATCCACGTCTGTGACTACTGTGTTTGTGACACTGGTCCAGCTAACATAAAGGAGACGTTTGTCTGTCATAGACAATATGTGCTTAATAATGTTTAATCTCTGCAGCCCGCCACTAAAGATACATAAATTTTTTCCTCTAAAAACATTTAATGCATAAATATCTGAGTTACTGACACTGCTAACAAACAAATGGATGCTAGGCTCTCATAGCAAGCCACGCTCGTATTGCACTCTGACTGTGTAGTAAATTTAGGAAACCTGGGAATAAACTGAGCCTTGCAGCTGGCAGCCTGGCAAGTCAGAAAACTGTAGGAGAAGTTAAGGTCAGCAGTTTGCAATCTGGCGTGCAGCATCTTGCAAAAAAGGTTCCAAGATAAAGATAAAATAAATAAGGAAAGTGTGAATGTCATACGTCTGAAACAGGAAGTTGTATCACTTAAAGGACTAAAATTAACACAGAAGGTATGCAGCGGTTAGTCAATCCATGCTTGAGCTGATCCTAACTAGTTAACAAATGCAACCTGTAAAGAACGTTCAATAGGCAATGCTTTAGGGGTCGTAGGTCAAACAGGTTTAACTGATAATCAATCTCGAAAGTCACTCGTCTGCTGAAACAGCCATATCAGGGTCGAGGCTCACTGTTCGGCCTGCTCTTTGATCGATAGAAGTCCTGAAAGCTTCCTTATGGGGGGATAAGGAAGCTTTCAGGACTTCTATGAGGATATGTATGTGGAAACATGTGTAAATGAGTCCAGTAAATGGCTTTAAAAACAGAGTCGCTTTAAACATACTGGTGAGTTATAAATGCTTTCTCCTTTTAAAGAACTGGAAGAAACCCCAGTAAAGATCCCATGTTTACTACTTAGTTACATTAAAGGTTAAAGCCTCTTCTACAAAACACACCTGTAGCAAAACCAATCCCCCCTAAAGGTATTTGTCCCTTTGCAAAGCACAACGCTAAATCTGCGTGCTGGCTTTGTGAGGCTATCCCTACGTGACAACCAAAAAGGTAATCTGTTGTTTACAAAAGGTGTCTGGCTGAAAAGCAGCCCTCTGACCCGCCTGAGTCTTCCCCGTCTTAGGGGGTGAGTCGGCCTCGCCTTCCCTTCCCATCTCACCCAGACAGCCTCATAACTCAAGCTCAGGGATGGCACAAAGTTGGCACAGAGCTGGAACACAGGAAACAATGCCTTACCCGGGCATCGAGCTGCTAAACCTTGATAGCGCCACACCTCCCACTCGCTCTCTCTCTCTCACTTGCTCTCCCACATACGCTGACAAATATATCTGCGGTAGAGTTATTATGTGTGATATGTCAACACGAGGAAAAATATGGTGTTAAGATGGGAGCGCAGTCTGTTTTTAGTTTAGGCAGAGTAAACTTCTGCATTTAAGGATTAGGGTCTGGAAATAAAACAATGAAACGTCCGTGAAATAATCTTTCCAGAGGTCGAGGTGTTCGAGGAGCGGCTTTTTGAACCGTGAGAGGTTTCTGGATGGACACACTCATACCTGTATGTACTCCTTGTTGCTGTCGTCCGAGGGCGTCCACGCGTTATCGTTGTAATTGAGTCGGGCCTGTCGCGGCAGCCAGCGTTCGTCGGCGAAGGTCGACGACGCCGCGATCTGGTCGTCGGTGATCTTTCCTGACTCCATGCCGAACGCGTTACTGCAGTGGAAGGCTGTAAGAGGAGGGGGGAGCAGATCTTGACAAATATCCGTGTTTCGTTTGCGTTATTTTGAGAGAAAACACGCTACAAACTCCGGCTTACTCTCGCTGACTTCCTTGTGCGTCATGTTATAGCGAGCCGAGAAGCCATCTTTAGCCACGGCCATGTCCGTGTGGAAGGACAGAGAGAGGATCCCAGTGGATGACTGGATCTCGGGAGGCACCCTGGTCCCACAGTATCGACCGATCAGAGGGCCCACTGTCAATCAAACAGCAGTTAGTCATCATTTATTTGTTTGTGTGTTACTGAACCTCGCACTCGTCCAGCGGTCGAGATTATAATCTTATGTTTTTCATCTTTTAACCTCACGCTTCTTTATTTGTATCCTTCATGACTTGCACTGATTTTCCTGCATCTGCTCATCACTCCACCCCCTCATGTCCTCACCTCCCTCCTTTCATCCATCTGGACACGGTTTGAGAAAGTGCACTAATATATACAAATACACACATACTGTACATCTGTGTGTGTGTGTGTGTGTGTGTGTGTGTGTGTGTGTGTGTGTGTGTGTGTGTGTGTGTGTGTGTGTGTGTGTGTGCAGATCTAAGTGATTCCTCTACTGTCTTCTTCTCTAATACCACAACTTGTATATGTCAACATAAACAGATGAGTGTGATTTAAAGCCCAAGGGTCTGTGTGTGTGTGTGTGAGTGTTACACAAATAGTTGACTCATCCTGCTACTCCTTCTTCTTTTACACACACACATATACACATGAGAAGGTTTGTGGAGGAGGAGAGAAAATAGCCGGCGATCGATCAGTGCTATTGATTTTCTCCCCTTCCCTTTTGGAATGGGTGGATATTTGAAATAGAGAGAAAAGGAAAGCAGGAAAAGAAGACGAGAAGACGAGAGGAGGCAAACACTGAATATTTTTAAAGATTATACATATTTGCCGTTCCATTTTTGGCTTCCCATTTTGGATGGATGGGTTTAGATTTTAGGAGATAAAAACGAACTCAACAGAAATGACTCGTGCATATGTGTACACAGAGGAAAATCTGAAAACAACCGTTTGGTGTCTCTGCCGCTAATCGAGTGAGCGCTGTTTTATTATCAGGCTCTCGTTCCCTTTACATTTTGAATAAATCGATTTTTAGGTCAGCTGGCTGTCTCGCAGCGTCTCCTCCCTCTTCCCACTCCTTTCACCTTTTGCTGTTAAAAAAAACAGACTCTTTCCGCTTGCCTTTTCACTCTTCCTGTCGAGGATTTTTTTATTCCTGAAACTAAAAGTCCTTCACCTCTGACTCTCACCCAGTAAATTTCCTTCCCTTTCCAACCCTCTTCATCTCACTGTATTTCCCGTTGCCTCCCTCCATCACTCAAAGCAGAAGTCTTCTCTTCTCTCTGACCCCTGAAGAAAGGGATTTTTTTAGTATCCCTTCAAGCTGCTTCCTCCGTAATGTGCATCGTGTCTCTGTTTTTCCATTGTGCCTAAGGCGAAATTCATGTTTACAGAAAGGAAAGCGCTGTGTTATTCCAGTCAGTCTTTGCTTGATGTTTTTAATGGTTTTATAATACTTGTTTAATATCCTCTGTGTCTATACTCTGACAGTTTTTAAAGCAAAGTTTTAAAAGTTAAAATAAAATTGGCAAAGTTTTCCAAATATTTAAATGCTTCTTTCTGGACGTCTTTCCAGCCCAGCTTTGTTCTCCCACTCCTCCTGTCGAAGGTAGACCAGAGGTCATTCCTTTGCTCCAGCGTTCCCAGCAGTCGATGACTTCTCTTTCTCCTTCTGTTTCTTTCTACCTCTTCCATTGCTTGAAACTCAGTCCAAGGGTTGCGCGCCTCAGAGTTGGAGTCCTTCTAAACTTCCAGTTCTTGTAGCAGTTAGACCAGAAATATCCCACCCTCCACTGTTCCTCCTCTCACTCCCTTTCTTTTCTCCCTTTGCTCAACAGTTGCAATTTTTTTCCCTTGAAAAGTTGCATTGTTTCTCCACAGTGGGTGCCAGCATCCTGCCTGTAAGCTTAGCTTTCATCTACCAACGCATAGCTTCTAAAATAGCTGCTACTCCACCTCGGTCAATAATGATGTAGGCAGGGCAGAGCACATATATTACTCACTTTGCTCTCTGCACTGACTCATGACAAGGCTGAGAAATAGTTTGACATCTCCATCAGCATCATCGCAGCAGCCGTGACAATAACGCAGTGATCACACGATCCGACAGATCCGAAGCATAAATGTCGTACCTCCCGGGAGCCCGTCCCAAACTTCCAGCCAGTCGTACTTGCAGTCTCCATCTCCACCTGGCAGGGGATCGTTCTCCAGGTCAAAGGTGAGGAAGGTGAGGGTGACATCCATTCTGGGCGGGACAATGATGATGAAGGCGCACTCGAGGTTGTGGGGGTATTTGTCGGGAAATCCCGGGGACTCGACGAGGCCCGAGGGACTGGTAAAGTTACGGGAACAGTCTGAACCTGGGATGAAGACAGAGAAACAAAACGTTGTGTACATTAATCAAAACTTCATGTTAATAGCGGTTAAATGTTGATTTAAATCATTAACTGGAAAAATCTTGGAACAAGATTTGTTTAGAGAACGCTCATTACACTTCAAACTAATGACATTACTCCGGGCAGGCACCCAGAGGTGCTGTTTTTAGAGGCGAGCACTTTAAACTCAAATCAGTTTCTCTGTTTCATAACTCCCAGCTCTGCTATCTCAGTTTTATTTAGATACTAAAACATCCACTTCACATAATATATGTCTATGATTGGGGCTACAGAGTGTCAATGAGTGTGCTTAAGTAGCTCGAGTTCACATAAAGGCCGATCTCATGGACAGACACAGGCTGATGGTTTCACAGAGGACAAAGCTGTAAGATAACAGACGGCTAATTTCTTTGTTTGTTTTTCCAGCTCAAAAAAACAAACACAAAAAGTCAACTCATATTAAATATTGCCTTTCTAAGGTGGTAAATCCCCAACTTTTCCACGTTGTGCAAGACCACAAAAAAAGCACTAATATTCTGCACCGAATGCCAAGTTTCAGTATGCAGAAAGAAAAGGATCGGCCCACGTTTTAAGTGCACTTAAGCCAGACTTTCTATTGCTGACAATTCCTGGGAAAAAGCACAGAGAGTTTCAAACCCGCTGCAATCTTTAAGAAAAATTAGCAACACTGGAGATGTTACGAGACAAACAGAATAAGAGGAGTGAGAGAGACAGACGGTCTGCTGACGGTGTCATGGACGGGTGGTCCAGCAGTTAAGAGGAGCTTTAGACATCATAATACATGCACACAGTCACGCACACATAAACATGCTGTGACAGGGCGGTGTTACCCTCTCTATTAATGCACGCACACAGTGTGCTTGCACCAACTGGACCATTATTCCAGGCCACCCAGCCATAAGACCAAACACTGTCTAAGCCTCTTAGGGTAACTCATGTCTCTCATGAGTTAATGAAGAGAAGTTAGCAGACACTAAAACACTGTGAGCTCTGTGGCACTGTAAAAATGAACCTAAACTACGTGTGTTTGCAACAACCTGTACAATAGACACGTTTCAGCTGAATTCTTTAGTGCTAACAGCTTGTGTTTTATGCTTTTCACAGCAACCCAACGGGTTTTTGGAGCTTTAAGTCTGTTTCATTCTGACTTACATGCATAACTAAACAGATGGCGTGCACTCAAAAAAAATTCACCCTAAATAAACATGAAGCAACATTTTTGAGTAAAATCCAAAATATATAAGTATATAAAATCAAAGGTTTATGTGATTAAATGCTTAATCTTTAAGGAAAATGTGTTTGGTATAAACTGAATGTATATTTTATCTGCTCAAATGACATTAAAGGTGACATTTTACTTTGTACTTGTGTTACAAAATTACATGGAAGCTGCAAAAATGTTTCTAAATGTATCAAAGTACTGTGGATAAACAGACCCGCTGTAATGGATCACTGCAGCTAATAGTGAGCGTAAGTCAGCGTGTAAAGGAAATTTGAATGACTAAAGACGAGTAGACATTTTAACCAAATGTTTCTGCTGATCATAGTCGACACTCGGCCCTGATGACACGCACACGAACACTTCAGACACCACAGATGCTTAGTTGTTCTTACAGCATCGTCCACATGGTCACAACGATCGCTCATCGTAGCTTTCTATATTTGCGAATGAACAAAATACAACACATGTCTCTGTCTCCTCCCTGCTTTTTTTCAGTCTGTGGAATTTCACTCAGCAAATGCATAAATCTGCCGGGACATGTGACTGATTTATGCCAGCTCCGATAAACCAAAGCATCGTCTGTGGACTTTTCTCACATTCTGCTTTGTTTACCGAATGTCTCCTTTATTTCTGGCATCATTAATTTTCCACAACGTCATCTATCTTTAGTTTGATAAAGATGGCCTGCATGCATATATCCCAGTTCTTCCTCTTCCTCCCTGGTCTATTTTTCTTGTTATTGTGACCTTTTCCCTCGTGCGGTGACCTCAGATGCGAGCAAACACACGCTCACCCAGAGACAAACACTGTCGCTCGTTGCGTCTGGCCCCCCTGCAGAGTCCATCACTGAATAGCGCGAGCCCGTGTGACTATTAGTGCGAGTGCCCGCGCATGTGTAGAGTAAACGCCTGACCAGTTTTCTGCCCGCAGTGATTTTTTCCCCTTTCATTACTTCACGTTAGTGGACTCTGCAAAAACACTTGTGCCCTCCTTTCTCCCATCTTCCTCCAGTCTGTCCCGTCTCGCTCTCTACCTCCACCTTCTCCGATTTCCTTTTGTGTTCACCTTCCTTCCCATCTGTTTGAAGCGGGTAGGTGTGAAAGAAACACGTGTTTAACTTGTAAGGGTTGGGGAACTGCGGTTAGCGTGCCGTGTGTGTGTCTGCATGAGGGTGTGTGTGTGTTGCTGGGTAGATTTGTTGATGGTGCTTAAGGCTCGCAAGGCACTGAGAGATAGGACCAACTTTCTCAGTGTGTGTTTTAAAATTATAAGCTTGTGAGTGCATGTAAACACTTTTATCTAAAATGTGAACATAAAATATAATTCCCATAAAAATCTGCACGTTTGTTTATGTGAAGCTCTACTTTTATTCAAGCTCCTTTCCAAGCCTTCACCAGGCTCTCGGGCTCTCCTTTCATCAATCTCTAACAAACACACACACGTCCACATGCAGAGCAGATTTACTGTAACATACACACACTGAAAGGCGACCACACACAGTTTAACAGCTCCAGCGCACCCGCAGCCTTGCTTTCCATATGTGTTTGGATTCCACTGCAGCGTTGTTTAAGTTGGAGGCTGGTGGCGCTGAAACTCTGACATTACATTTGAGCCTCTGTCACTGCATCACTGAGGATTTCTCTTTATAAACTCACTCTGACATGAAAACTAACTGCCATCCCTGTAGTCCTCCCACTCCAGTTTACTAAAAGTTCAAAACACTGTGATTCTTCAGTGATGTGTAACGGAGTGAAACATTGGAAATTTGATATTTGCATCTGTTTTGGAGCTGAAACTCTGCAGATAAGTGAAAGATTCCTAATTAACTGTAAATTTATTGAATATTTTAAAGACAATTCTGCTCTTTGTTGCACTCCTTTAAGCTCGGGGCACCTTTTGCTTGTTGCTAGGTCAGATCTGGATCCACTTTCTTCAATAAAATTCAGCGACGGCAGGAGGGAGCAACGTGATTGGTTTAACAGTCTAATGAACTGACTCGATGGGTAGCTGGACAGAGGCAGAGAGGAAGTGCCTGAAGCCATTAGGCAGAAAGGAAACAACAGCGGTAATCGGAAGGATCGTCACGACAGCTTCCACATTACACGCCTAGTGCATGTATAGAGAGAGGTGGCTGAGTGTGCGCATGTGTGGGAAGGTGTGCGTGGGTGTGCTTGTATTACTCACAGAAATTGTTTTGCTCAGTTTCAATCACTTCACATTTAGGTCAGAAACTGTTGCCCACGAGGTCGCGTTTTTAACTCAGTGTGAGCGTTCGGTTTTGGGTTAGTGTTAAAGGTTTAAGGTTAGGCTCGGCTGAAGTTCAGGCCAGGGTGCGTCTACACTATTAATTAGTGAAATGTCCACTAATGCAAAGATAAGCAGTGTGTGTGTGTGTGTGTGTGTGTGTGTCTGTGTGTGTGTGTGTGTCTGTGTGTGTGTGTGTGTGTGTGTATTAACATCTCCATGCAGACACGCAAGCTGCCCTGCATTTGTGAGTAACCCTTCAGCCTGCATCACTGAATTCGTGTGTGTGGTGAGTTCTGGGTCACAATAACAGCTGGGGGCACACTGCCTAGACAGTGAAATTTGATTGGTCGGCTGTGTTTCCATTGGCTGGAATTTTACTACAATCTCCATAGCAACAGGGCTGTAAACAATAACAACAGTAGCACATCATTTTGTTTTGACATTTCCGTTGTTTATATTTTATGTCTGTTTATGTGCTTCGACTTTAATGGCGGCTACTGGCGTGCACGCGTGAGCCTTCCATGTTCGTGTACATGTATGTGTGAATGCATTACATGTGCCTGTGTTCTCCATGCAAACCTACTCCTCACTCCATAACACACCCCAGTAACAGGAAGGGTTTGCAGCCAAGGCGTCCTCTAAATGTTCAGCCAAGCGAATTAAGGCATTGAAATGCTAACAATCCAACAACACAGGGCACTGAAACTGAGCGAATCACTGAACTTTCTTATAACAAAGACTTCAGTGTGAGCTTCAGATTCACAAAGAATTTTTTTTTTGAATTGGAAAGATTCAGTTTAATTTAATTTTAAACTTTATGCTCCTGAGAAATCAAGCCTTCCTCTTCCAAGAAACAGCAGGGCTCTCACCCCAGTAAACAGTGTCTCGGTGCAACGATGTTTACTGCTACTGGAGGAAAAACAGGACAGAAGAAATCAAATAAAATGAGAGAAAGGTCAACGAAGTGAACGGATGAATTACATCAAAGCAAAAAATAGTCATAAATTCAAATTTTGGAACAATTTAAAAGAAGAAGAGCTGTGGTGAATATTTTTTTTTAAAAAGAGGACAATGCATAAACTTAAAGCTCTTCTCAAGAAGTTTCTGTCTTGTTTTGTTCCACATATTTTTGTGCCAAGCAGTGAGACTATATTTACCCGTAAGTGGAGGCCGTGAAAATGCAGGAAAAGAGGAGAAGAGAAGCTTTTTCATCTTTCTTTTTCATTGAACAGAACTGAATGTGCAGGTGCCAAAAACAGATATAAATTTAGATGGTTCTCCATGAGGGTATACAGATTGTCTAGCATACACTCACACACAAAATCGAGTCATCCACACAACCAGACGCTCAGTTGCACCTTCCAGGATAACAAGATCTTGTTAGCCGTATGACAACAGCTTGAATTTTCCAAATGGCTCCATCATTACTGCCAGAAAAGGCTGGACACACACACACACACACAAACTAAGAAAAGTCCTGCAGAGGATTCATAGGAGTTGGATTTAAGTGGTTACATATTAAAATTTGATAAGTAGAATGAGTTAAAAGTATTTCTCATATCTCAAATAAAACGTTTGACCATTTAAACACAATAAATGTGTGATTGTAGTTATGGCTAAATACCCAAACAAGGTATTTGTAATGTTTTAATGTCAGCCTAACTGCACACATCATCAGCATTTCCAAACCACAAATGGCAGAAACTGAGAAATGCGATGAACAAAAAATGCTTTTCTTGCTCATTAAGCTGCACATTACATACATTTTACTGAATGAACTACAGTAATGTGTTGGAATTATGGAGTTAAGATTAAAAAGAGACACAAACGAGTGTTTACACGCAAAGAAAAAGAGAAATGACTTGATGATAAATTCAAAACAAAGTAACTGATTCACAAATCTGCCTTTCTCTTTTTTTTTGTCGCTCTCTATTTCTCCCTCGGGTGCTTGAGTGTGAACGCTGACACTCATGTTCATCAGGTGGACTCTGTCTTGTGTAACAGTCACACACACACACACACACACACACACACACACACACACACACACACACACACACACACACACACACATGCACGCACGCACGGAGGGAAAGACAAGAAATCCCAAAACGCTGGTGCCAGCAAGTGAGAAACACCAACAAGCACACGTGTTGTGTTAGTAACCTCAGCCCTCTGTGTGTGTGCATGTGTGTGTTTGTGTGTCTCAGGGGAGCAGGGCTCAGGACTCAATTAAGCAGGCATGTGTGGAATGCTTTCAGGGGGAACGGGACAAGATGGCCATGGGGCCGACGCTACGCGCCTCTCTGTCTCGCATGCCCTTGATCTCAATTGGTCTCGCTTTGGCTGACCCGTAGCAGCGTGAAGGGGAGCCGTGTCGGATACACACACTTCTACAAACACACAAAGTGCCATGAAGGGAAGAGATGTCTTGCCTGGACAGACTAAAGAGCTCTCGAGGGTCCTCGGCTGCGTCTCTTGTGGTTTTCGCTCTGTCTCCATTGACACCAGGGAGATAAACAAGTCTTGGTCGCCTAATGAAGCATGTTCAATCCTCTGCTAGCTTGTAATACAGTTACTAATAGCCTATTCATGGGTGCAGTTCTTATAAAATCCTGTTCACTCACTGTTAAGGCTGCCCGCGTGTGCGGGTCATTTACAGTGATAATGTCCTTTTTGGACAGACTTTATGGGTGCCGATGAAGAGGGCTTTGTCAGCCGTACAACAGTGTCGTACTGGGGTTGTCCTGGCAGTTTAAATTCTAATTTAATAAATGTCATTACAGGTTATTAAGCTTGAGTCTGCAATCCGTGTCACCTGGGCTGGAGCCTATCGCAGCCAACACAGGGGGAGAGGCTGGAGGATGACAAAGGCAGGCATCCACACAAGTCAGAAAAAAGTATGTTGAGTGACTGTGGCTCAGGTGATAGAGCGGGTCACCCACCAATCAGAAGGTCAGTGGCCCCCTGTCTCCTCCACTCTGCTGGTTAAAATACTGAACCCCACGTTGCCCCGATGCATTGTGGGATGGGGTGTACTTGCAGGGACTCCATCAGTACCAGTCCGTGTCATCATGTCTTTGGGCTGCTGGACGAAACTGGAGCAGCCTGGCTTAGGTAGAGCATGCAAACTCCACACAGAAGCACAAATGTGCTAACCACATCCGCCCATGATTCAACCACTGAATACAAACTGTTCAGTATCAAAGGATCTTTATTCTCTTTATATATATATATATTTAAAAAAAGAGCAGCGTAAGTGAAAACTTACCAGTTTTGAAGATTTCATAGCGGAGCGAGAACCCCGCCCCCTGGTGGGCGTAGTCTGACACAAACTTGATGTGGAGCGCAGGCCCTGAGGATATGATCGGCGGGGGGGCGATGTTGCTGCAGTGCTTCCCCAGTAGGTCAGCTGACTCTGAGTTCCCGTCATGGATCTCTACATAGTCATACCTGCGACACACAAACACACCTCACTAAACACCTGGGCAGAATTTCCAGTGGCGATTCAGAGCTCGGTCGCAGGCAGAAACACACATTCACCAATCACGTTCAGCCTAAAATACACGAGTATATTCGAGAACATCTGAAAGCATTACATTAGTAGACTGATGAGGTGTTTAGAGGAGGAAAGGAAATGATGGTTCAATTACAGGAAGAGAAAACTGTTAAATTCCCCACAAGCTGCTTTTACTCTGATCTTATTAGTTTCTTCTCCTTTCTTTTTTATTTGGCAGGCATCACATTGGATTTGACTGTAAAAAGGAAGCAAAGAGCAGATTGTTTGCATCTATAAGGGGCTAGAGGGACTTCTGAAAGCACAGTTACTATCAGCGGCGGCATGGGTGTCATCGCGATTCAAATAAATACAGCAGAAGAAGCTGGCAGTTCACATATGGTGCGAGATGAAAAGCACCACCTGCGTGAAGCAAAATAGAAAAAGAAACCTTTTTAAGATTCTGTAACCGACTGATCACAGACTCCAACAGCTGAGCTTCGTGGTTTGCAGAATATAAGTACAAACAAAAGGAACGTGTGAGTAATATGGCGAGCACTCTTTTATTCTGCATGATGTCACACACAATGCAGTTTAGAAATCCCCACAAACAGATTCCCACTTTCACACAATATATTTACAAGTTTGATGGCTTTCAAAGCACAAAACAACGCAGCACTTAAACAGCGATCGATCTGTTTCCCATAAATCACAAGATTTCTGGTTAAAGGGTCAAAGTCACAAACGTACACAAAAGCCAAACTTTTTGGACCGCGAACGGACACGAGGCCCTTTGATGGTACAAATTGACTAATGTGGACCGAATGACTCTGGTTTACGTCTCACAGAAATGTGAGTGGATCGTGTTTGTTGCTCGGCTTGTTTTCAAAGACAAATCCACATTTTCAAAAGGATTTAGGTCATGTCTGTGCTGTTCCCTCCGGCTGTGTTAAATCCTTATGTTTAAATAAGACAGGAAGCACTGCGATACACAATTAACTACAAATAATCAAGATGATCAACAACTAAATGAAAGTTTCCTTGTTTTTTCATATCTGGTACTTTTTAATAGCGCTGTCTCCGAATTTCACGGTTATTTTCAATATTACACATTTATTTGCTACAGATCAGCAGACGGGTGCGAGCAAATGTTTTTTCCTCTGTAAAACGCTAGTACTGACTGCACATCTATTTTTATTCTTTTTTCTTTCATGTTTTCTGAGCACAAATGTTACGGCCCATCTCCGGAGCGGCAGCAGGAGCGTTGCCTCTGTGTCTGAATACCAGAGACACACCTGCCTGGCTCTAAAATAGCTTCCTCAATAGAATTTCCTCCAGCAGCTAATTTTCTTACAGCAAAACAAAACTCTGGCTGACCTCCCCCTGTAGATGTTTGTCCATCACATCGCCTACTTCTGACCACATGAGTCACATGAATTGCTTCAACACTGAGCTTTCAACATTTTTCTAAAGTAATCAAATGGACACGCTTCCATTTACCCTGGAGTCTAAAAGGTTTATACATTTAAATACTTTACAGTGGAAACAGAAAACCTCCCAGTGAGACAGTGGATTAATGGATCATTTACCACTGCATATTAAACATGCAGTACAGACATATTAAAGTTAAAAACATATATAAGGCCAGTTGGTCTTTTCAGTATTTGTCAGCATGCATTAGTAATGCGCATTAAAGTTACACTCATGTTGTTACTTTGTTACAAACGTTCCTCAGCGCTCTGCAGGATGCGCACACATCTGCACTAGCGCTATGATCAGCTGATTTCAGTTCCCGTACAGGGAGGAGTGAAAACTACAGCGTGGTCTACAACTTTTAAGGGGTCATGACGTGAGAATTATTTTTATTTTTATTGTATGAAAGGACAAGAGTGTGATGGTAAAGTGCAAACTGCATCCAAAGAACCCAGACTGGTGTTAAAGCAGAGTGTATGCAGACCCCAGCATAGCAGCCAGAGCCTGTAATTAAACAGGTAACGACGGCAGTGCTGAGCCGCCACACTCAGCGCTGAAGCCTCCATTACAGCCTGTAAATGCTTCTGCAATAGAAATGCAACGACCCTAAAAGAAAACACTAGAAGAAAATTCATGTCCTCAGAAGGATAGGGATTCGTGTTGGTGTGTCGGACTGTAGCCTAAGGTTTATATTGTTAACTTCATATGCTATAGTGCATTACAGGCCATGGTATGGAGTAATGTCACGTAATGTAACAGAGTACTTTTTCCAGGAATAAAAATCCATAAGCTTTATTAAGAAAAACTCCGATGCTGGCCATGAATGCTGCTGTTTGTGGACAAAGAGGCCAAAACACATTCACAGATAGATGTTTTTTGTCATTTAGAAGGATAGTGATAACTCTACAAAAACTATTCAGCCCAGACTCTAAACCTCATAATGAGGTGCCAGGATTTAAGAGAGACACGACCTCTGTGGTCGAAAAATGTGTGACAACGTGACAAAAACTCCAGTTCGCCAAATGGGCACTCGGGGCCGGCTCCATGCACTCCCATGTTAAAATACTCCACTTTAGAGGAGAAAGGCCTACAGACTGATACAAAAACATGACTGTGTCTGAGGTTAAGTGTACTCACAGCATGTCCAAACAGTCTCTGCAATCCCATCCATCCATTTTCTTCCACTCATCTCTTAAACTGCAATTCCAGTGATTTAATACTATGTTACTTAGCCCTAATTAACAACTACAATGTTAATTAGGGCTAGCACTCATACAATGTATAAATGTGATAAATGAACCTGATAAATAAGCACTTCCCTCATCCGAATATGATTACTTCTGGTTCCAAATTTAAAACAAATACTAAAATAAATGCTAAAAGCTTCCAAACAGGGGTTTGCTAGCCTACAGGTGAAGTCAAGGTGGCGGTGTCCATCTTTTAAGTACAGTTTATGCCTTTAACTCTAGTCAGCGCCTTCTAGTTTGTGCTCCTTCTCATTACTTGACACATCCTGCCATAGTAATAGGTGGTACATTTTTTTACAGAGTAACATTTTCAGCATGTTATACTCTCAGCGAGCATTTTCCAACATGTTCATTCGCCATAACGTTTGCCTTGTACAATAAACCCCACGAACAATAGCGATGAAGAGCAGTGTGTGAGCGTGCAGTCTGACAGGTGAGCCACCTCCCAACATAATGAGGGTCACACACCTCCCACTCTCCCATCATGCTTTGCGAGGAACTAACACAGTTATGACGCGAGCTGTCAGTGCACTGCGAGCATGTGTGCGCGCATCTGTGTGTGTGGATGCGCGCGCACGTGTACGTGTCAGAGTTCCTGTCATATTTCCCCAAGAGAACGCCTCATTGTGGTGACAGTTTCCTCCTCCCCTCTCTAGCACTGACAACTTTATCTAACAGTTACTCACACCAGCACAAGATCTCCTTTTCTCTCTTTGTTCTGGCCTGCGCTGTTTCTAGTGATTTCTATTCTTTTCTTTCTACTGTCATTCTTTCCTCTCTTCCTCTGCGTGGCTTGTTTTAATGTTGTCAGGCACATAACCAGTGGCTAAGAGCCAGTGTGTGGGTAAGAGAGAAGAAGCAGAGATGGTGAAGAAGGATTAGGAGAGCTTTTACATGTTTTAATGTTTAACTCCGCTTCATTAATTGTACTTATAGGGGAAAAACATGAGATTACGAGCGAGATACATAGGCAGGTGGCAAAAAAACAAAACAAAAAAAACAAGATGATAATTTTTCCGAGGCCCAGCTGTCCTCGAGCCGGCATTATCCACTTTTGGAAAGCATTTTGGAAAAAGCTCAGTTTTCAGGTGTAGAAGCAGGGTCAAAACGAAGAGGAGAAGATTTGAGATTTAGCCGGTGCAGCGTGGATGTAGTCTGGGAGGGAACATGACACTGCATTCACTCTGCCAGCTCCACACCTAAGACAGACAGAGACAGGTGTGCTTCGTGCCAGCCGTCCTCCCTCCAGCTCTGTACTTACACGACTACTACACGCTCGCATGAGACCTGCTTCCATGCACATGTAAACACACAGAGCCTGTGGCCATGCACACTGATCTATAGAAGGGTTCCCAATCTGTCTGTGTGTAGGAGGTTCACAGCTTCTAACAAACTGTTTAATCTTACCCCATCACCCCAATACATTTCACTGCAGGCCAATCAGTGATGTACTGAGACTTGCCACGGGGAATAACACGAACCCCAAATGTGCTTCTCCCACACTTCTCCCTAAAATGTATTTGTTAACGAGCTGTTTGCATAACATGGGAGGGAACACTGGAAACCAGGACAAGTGAGGATTGTGAGCACAAATTGAGCTGTGAAAGAAGGCCTTAAACCACCTCTAACATTTGACATTCTGAGAGATTTGTGTGCCTGCGCTTGTTTGTGTTTTGGGGATGTTTCAGAAACGAGAGAAGCCAAGGCTTTTCCAAAGCCTGCCTGCCGGGAAGCAAGCGAAAGATTTGGATACAGATGAACTTCCACCCCTGATTCTTTTAATTGCCTTCCACACATTCCCTCTTTTTGGGTTGGGAGTTGTCTTCTTACACCTGCACGTTTCTTTCAAACATCAGGGGCGCCCTTACAGGCAGACGGAGCGTCTGTGCAGCACACACGGCCGGTGACAACAAAGAGAGCTGAAGCCGGGCCAGGTGGGCGTTTAAGTGTGACAGGATTTTCGCGGAGAGGGAACAGAGAGGACAAACGCCTGTTAAAGCGTTGGTGCAAATTCAATCTATTAAATGTTTTTTGGGGGGATGATATGTTAGCTTGATAGGCTTCTGAGAAAGTTTTTAAGGGAAATGACATTAACTTCATATTCAAGCAATTCACACGTGCATGCATGCAGACACACTTTGCAGCTTTAGTCATGTGAACATTGCAACGGACTTTAAGCTAAGCTAAACATATCGGTGATATTTTAAAGTGGTTCAAAAGGAAGTGAATAAAACTATCGACTCACTGTCAAGACAAGAAATAATTATAGGTTTGGTGGTTTTAGCAAGCCCCTGGGAATCACAAGTGCTTCTTGCAACAGCGCATGTCCACAGCCTGGTACGCTTAGAGTGTTTTGCTCTCTATAGCCACTTTACCCCTTCATAATAGCTCTCCATGGGCTGTACTTTTATCATAAACTTTATTGTGTAAAGTTAAGAGCATGGCTGCTTTGGCTGGCTGCTGGATGCTGACACAGTAGCTGTCTGCTGTGCTTTACCCTCGCTGACCTGCACCTTCCAGCCACGTTTGTGGTTTATTATCTTTTTAAAGCATTTTCAACACAAATCTTAAATAATGCAGTTTGTTGTGTGTTTCATTGTACTAACGGACTTTCAATAAAACCTGTGCCATGCTTTCATTTCCATGATACTCAGCAGGAATTAGCAGCTGTGTAACGCACTCATACAGTGTATGGATGTTCCTTTTTAACCAAGCATGCTAATAAGTTAATGCTCCACCATTTCCAATAAATATGTTTACTCCGGAATAAAAAGATGAGATTGAAGGACAGTGAACGGGCCCAGGATCAGATCCCAGCGTGCCGAGGAAGGTCCGGTTCGTTGGAACCAGCTGCCCGCTGACCTGAGATCAGTTACATCTGTGCCAACATTCAAAAACAAACTCAAACCCTGTTTGTTCACACAGGTCTGCACTCAGTAGCTGTGTGTGTGTGCGCTTGTGGTTTTCACCACTGTAAGGTATTGTAACACCTACACACCCGAAGTCAAGGCTTCAAAATGTGAATGCAAAAACCAAAAGGTGGTGCTGCAGCTGCTCCGCCCATCTTTTTTATACAGTCTGAGGCTAAATGTCGAAACGAAGTATTTGTAAAGCGTTCACAGAACGAAGGAAAAGATCATGTAGCGCTCCCACTTATTTCTTATTCGAAATATTCACAGCTGATTGTTGTGGCTCCCTGCTGTGTGCATACCTGTGTGCATACCTGTGTGCATACCTGTGTGTATACCTGTGTGTATACCTGTGTGTATACCTGTGTGTATACCTCTGTGCATACCTGTGTGCATACCTGTGTGTATACCTCTGTGTATACCTCTGTGCATACCTGTGTGTATACCTGTGTGTATACCTCTGTGCATACCTGTGTGCATACCTGTGTGTATACCTCTGTGTATACCTCTGTGTATACCTGTGTGTATACCTCTCTGTATACCTCTGTGCATACCTCTGTGCATACCTGTGTGTATACCTCTGTGTATACCTCTGTGTATACCTCTGTGTATACCTCTGTGCATACCTCTGTGCATACCTCTGTGTATACCTCTGTGTATACCTCTGTGTATACCTCTGTGCATACCTGTGTGTATACCTCTGTGCATACCTGTGTGTATACCTCTGTGTATACCTGTGTGTATACCTCTGTGTATACCTCTGTGCATACCTCTGTGTATACCTGTGTGTATACCTGTGTGTATACCTGTGGAAACGTAAAGCAGCAGTGAGTTTGTCACCAAAGCCGTTACCAGAGAGTAAGGAGGATGACTGACTTCACTGATATCATGTAATAGTACTGTTACTGCAGACAGCTGGACAGTGTGAGTTTGTGTGTATATATATAAGTGCGGATGTGTATGTGTCCACCAGTAGTCTCCACGACAACCAATCGATTCCTCATTATGGCTTTAACACACATTGATCAGGCTCAGTCCTTCACTACTGCACGCACACACACACACACACACACACACACAAGATTAGCAGGGACACCTTCAGGGCACCGGGGAGTGTCTGTAAATCAGAGCACTGATATTATCATTATTACCTACCCTACCTTGAGGCGTGTGTATGTGTGTGTGCGTGCTTGTGTGTGCATGTGTTCATGTGCGTTTCCTAAAATCACTACCTCGGAGCTCAACAAATCTTCTAATTTCTCTTTCTGTAACATCAGGTCACTCAAGCAGTGGAGGATAACTTAATCCCACCTTCCACTGGGGTTGAAGTGTCTGCTTATTAGTTCTGCACTGGTTATGTACTCGAGGCATTTTCTCTAGTTTGGAGAAGAATAACCTGAGAAAGCAACACTTTGACACTTTAAATCGTTGTTGTTTCTGGTTTCTTACTTTTATAGAATCTGAGGTTTGAGAATCAAGAAAAGATCACATGGAAACATTTGAAGAGACAAAACTAAACGGAGGAAGTCTCATTAGTTTGTGACTGTGAGGCTTCACGCTGCACACACTCTGTGTGGACTGAGCTCGTGACAAAACATTTATGTAGGTCTCGTCAACTGGCTGCGTTGCTCACCATCCAGATGTGCTGCCCTGCATCGAGTC
This sequence comes from Mchenga conophoros, assembly GCF_057382185.1. NCBI lineage: Eukaryota > Metazoa > Chordata > Actinopteri > Cichliformes > Cichlidae > Mchenga > Mchenga conophoros. Next base: position 37,193,777 of record NC_140541.1, read on the forward strand.
AGCACGTGAACGTCATTTTAGCACAAATAGGGCCCTATACAGGAGCTGTAAGTAACTGCAGATGTTGTTTATTGCTTCAGCATATAGAAGCTGTTGTTATTTGGTTGAGTGGCAGATGAGGGATGAACAAACTACTATGCAGCAACAACAACGAGACCCCTCTCTCTACAAATAAATTGGCAGCATGGCCGTGATCCAACCTGCAGGGGAGGAAGGCATCCGCCTGAAGGTAGTTTTCCTGTCTCAAAAGCAGGTAAATAAACTCAAACTATGTGTCGTGGCACAGATTCAGGCTCGGAGAAGAACCGTCAGCTCGTCTGTGTTGGGATACTTGTCTGGACGTTGACTCTCCTGCTTGTAGTGACTGTGATGTTAATTCAAACTTGCAGGCAGCTGCTAAATGCCCACAGCTGGTAATTGAACAGCCACTGTCACTCCATATGTTCTTCCTCCCTCTGTCATATAGGCTTTTCATCTCTCTTCCCACCTTTCTCTTTCTGCCATCCTGCCCTCAGGCTAGTGTCACATCACATCACTCTCCCTTTACTTCGTCTCTTGGTCGCGTCGCTGGGACTTTTGCTCACCAGACAGGTGTGTGTGTGACAAAATAACAGTATCACAATACTACTGATTTAGCAATGTTTGTATTTGATACACCTCAGATTGAAGAGAAGAGAAGAGAAGAGAAGAGAAGAGAAGAGAAGAGAAGAGAAGAGAAGAGAAGAGAAGAGAAGAGCTAGCGTGAAGTGAAATGATTGATTGAGGCAGAGTACAAAGACAAGGTCTAAATCATTAGTGAAAGCATTAATGTCGGCTGGTGCTTCTCTGTCATATAAATCACTTTTTAACTCACTGCTTTACTTCGTGCTTATTGTTTAAGCCATGCAGCCGTGAAAACGGTGATGTGACTGTCTGCCTTTTACACGCTATAAGGGTTTATTCTAGAGCCAGAATCCACTCCCAGCATCTGCTTCTGCTCCTTATGCAGGTTTATGGAAGCCTCATGCTGCATGTCATTTCAATATTAGCAGATAGCATCTTAACAGGGTGTGGTCCCGCTGAATAAGAGGAGGCTGACTTAGAAAAGGAATTGAAGTGATGTATAGGCACGAATCATGAATAAGAGAGAGCAGATGCATTTAAAGCATTTAAAGGAAGTGTATGTTTTCTGATATGCGATGCTCAATAATGATTTGGTTTAGGAGGGACAAAAAGAGGAGAAATTAGCTGGAAACAGAGAGAGGAGACTGGAGAAGATGAACCCAAAAGGAGAGAAGAGGATAGGTAAATGGAGGTGGATAAAAGATGATAGATGGGGTCTACTGGACGGCAGTGTGAGGGTGGGAGGGGCAAGGAAGGGTGAGATAAATAGTGCGAAGGGAACGGGAAAAGGGCCAGACGGGAAGAGGAGAGGAGGGAGCTGTCAGGATGATTTGAGTTTGCCCCCAATGGACCCTGACGCTGCACTTTTCAGTATGTGTGTGTGTGTCTGTGTGTGTGTTCATTCCAAAATAGAGATCTTGCTTTCAGCGACAGAGCAGTGCAGTGAGCTTACAGGAAGCTCTGAAGCAGTGAACCAGCTGTTGTCTCATACGGTAAACTTCAGGAAGCATCTCTTTGAAACTCTACCTGACAATCCCAGAAGTTTCACATCAATCCAGAGAAGCGCTTTACCTGGATTTCACAAATACTGTGAACACTCACACAGAATATATTTAGGTTACAATCAGGTTGAAGAACTAGAGCCAAAAACCTGGGAGAGAGCTGGACTTCTGTACCATCGTTTGCCTGGTGCTCAACACTTTTTCATAAATCTGTTAGGCTTTAAAAAACTTCCCTCTAAATTTTCTAACATTCGGCTGAAGGAAAAACCTAGTGTGGTGATTTCTGATGGTCACGCTCATCTTCATGCCATATTCTGAGGCTGGGTTTGAACTCCCTCCTAGATATTTTCCATTCATTACAAAACTATTTTTGTGTCCGACCAAGCACAACGCTCAGAATGTCTTCCAGGAGAGACACATATCCAAGCAGCATTGTTTCCCATCGCCCTCTGGGACAGCTGGCATTTCAGTTTTGAGCAATTATAAACCTATTTGATTTCCTGAGTGCTTCATACTGCACTGTTGGGTGTGCTGAATAACAGCGACACCAAGCATGCGTGTCTCTAAGGTGAAATAAAGCAGAACATTTTCATCTCAGGGCAGCGAGTGCTGTTGTTCTATGAGAGGTCGATGGCAACGCAGATGAAGACCGCAGTCGTTTGAAATGCCTCTGAGGCCATCCGTCATCAGTGCTGGTGACGGAGCAAATCGTGGGTTTGTCACCTGGGAGACTACGGTTCGGTAAAAAGCTGTGATTTTGGTTAAACATACCACAAACGTTTAAAAGTGTCTTATATGTTCCCTCGAGTATCCTTTTATCTTTTTCAAATATTCCTAATTGCTTTTTTATGCGAAGGTAAGAGAGAAACAGTATCTCCTGTATGCTTAGACTTGACAATAAAGTCTCGAATTGTTATAAATGAGTAAATGTAACAAACTGGAAATGACTTTCTTAAATAATTGAATATGAAATATCTTTCATCATCTATACAAGCTACATAAAGAGACACAAATAGCTACAGTTTCAGTCAGATTATCGAGTTCAGACTGACTTAAAAATACACACAGGTATAACAAATACAGCAGACTTACATGGACATACATGTTACCACGGTGATGGTCACGTGATGCAAAAAGGGAAGCCATGTTGATTCACGGAGTTCCCGATGTTCCTGTCGTTCCTTTTCATCTCCCCGAGTCCCCTCAGCTGTTTCCCTGCACTTAAATTACTGCTGTACATGAATCTTAATGAAAACATCTCTCTTTGTTCTGGCTTCCACTCCATCGATTTTCTCTGCAGAGCCACCCGAGTGCTTGACAAAATGTGATGCATTATAGATTACAGATTCCCATCTTAAATTGCAATCAGGCCCATAATAGATGAGATTGCTTCATCGTAGTGACATAATAAAAGAAGTCCTGCCTGGCCGGGCATGCAGATTCATAACCGTGCTGTTGTCGCAGCTCAGTGTTGGTGGAGAGACAGATGCTACTGTACGGCGAGGGGGTTGTTTTAATGATAAAAAGTATGGGAGGAAGCATATGCTTGTTCATAATGTACTCTTTGTCTGTTAACACAGATGACTCCTTTGTCCCAATAATGTGAATGTGTGTGTTTTTGTCCCCACAAACTAAAGATTAATGGCAGTTTTCACTTGCTCAGAGCTGAAAATCTGCACGTCCAAGAAAAGAAACACATTTATAACGTCCTTATGACCAAACAGTGTTAAATGACAGAGACATCAGGGGGCTGTGCTGGTGTTTGTGTGTACACTCCCCCCACAAACACAGACGCACACCGGCAGCCTCTTCTCCTCGGCCTCTTTGCCCTCTGAACCTAACAGCTAAATTTCAGCCTACCGTTACACAAACACACACACACACACACACACACATGCACGTACTCAGTGCCTGCAGACTTAAATAGCCCTGAGTTGTAGGGCACTTGTAAGCTTGAGATGTTACCACCAACAGTGTCTCCCTCTTAATGGCATAATCTGCACGGTGACTTTGCAAAAAAGGTGCTTGTCATCACTGGGAACAACCTGGAGTTATTTAAAGGCAGTGTACAAACACACATGTACACAATCAGAATGCATGCACCACAATAAATAAATCAGCTGCTGGTGTTTCTTGCAGATTTCCTCCTCCTGGGAAACGGGCGGGGTTTAAATGGATGCGAGAAACTCAGAGAGGAAGGGGAAAGGAAGTGCAGATGTAGCAAAGAAGGGAGGATAGATATGTCAGAGAGACAAAACTGAGAGAGAAAGAGCATCTAATGTATCAAAGTGAATGCAGAGTAAAAGTGGAAAAAAAATGTTGGGGGCAGGGAGACAAGAGAGAGAAGTATGCTTTTCATTTCCACAGCACAGCGCGAAAGAAGCAAAACTGAGCAAAGCACAGCGGGCTTTTCAACCTTTCAGCCTCTCAACAAACAGGCAGCCGGTTGAAATATTGATGCTTCAATTCCAACAAAGGAATGTCTGAATGATTTTGGTACATCTGAGTGGGGAAATTCACCTATCTATAATTGATACGGCTGAAATGTTAATAACTGGATGGGAATGCACGGGAACGGAGGCGTAGGCTGAAAAGCGTGCACGTGTGTGCGTGCGCGCTCACAGTGGCGGTAACGCCCCAAAGGGTCTCCTCTGCTGTTTGCAGGATGCATTCACTCATGATGTGACAGTAAGCAGTTTCTTTTAAGTCAAAGCGTTGGACAGTTAATACATTCATAACTTGAAGTGAGAACTTTCTATATGACTTTGGCAAATCATTCCCTCTGTACTCAGCTGTTTGCAGCCAAAGTGGAGGTAACAGTAGACTCAAACCCTGGTGGAAGCCTGTTACTCAGCCTGCCTTTATCACTGCTTGCTGTATTTTTATTTCAGACTGTCAAAATGTCCTCGTTCTGTGAGCCTCGGTGTGCAACCGAAGCCAAACAGCCAAAAAACAATGATGGACACCAAATCCTCTAATCTGTGTTAATTCTTCCAAAGTGTGAAAACCATGCTGGAACAGTAAATGTGTTGTAATTAGACCCTGATAATTAGAGACAGGGGACCCAGGGAGGTCCCAGAGTGATTATTATGGGATAGCTAAAGCCAGAGAAACAGGAGGAGAGTGGGCTGAAGTTCACCGAAAACACTCTGCAACTCTCACACAGAGAAAGGCTGGCTCACACAAAAAGCCGTCTGCAAAACTTCTCGTCTTTCCTTAGCTGCGACTTAGCGAGCAGCTTTAAATCTCTTAATCTGCTAGTTTTTACTCCTTTTTTTGGCAAGATATATCAAGTCCTTTGTGCATTTTTCGCTTACCTGCAGTCCAGTTTCTCTATTTCAAAGTGCGGGTTAAAGTTCAGGACGATGCGCTGCGAAGACTCAGGGGCCGTGATGACCCAGCGGCAGTTCTGGTGAGGTGGATACTCCAGAGGGTAGCCGGGGGTGGTGATGTAGCCCGCATCGCTTGCATCTAAATTGCCGCCGCATGGTTCAGATGCTGGATGGAAACAGAGAGAGATAAGGAGAAATCATGTTTTACACAAGTCTGGAAACTCAAGTGGATAATATGATTACTTATAGGCTTTGGTCACCAAAATCATCCTGCGTGTTTGAAACGTTAACACAGGTCAATACACGAGTTCACAGTTAGATTTAGTTCACCGATTAACTTCTCGGATGAGAGGTGAAACGTCTTCAAGCAACTTAAAGAAGTCCAGACGCTTTTCTTTGCAAGCTCCTTTAACTACGATGACCTGGATGACTGAGAACCTTCACAGACACATTTCACCGATTAACGTTTTCAGGGAAATTCAGGAGCAAGAGGGCAGAGGCTACGTGACCCAGAAGACTAAAGGTGAAAAAATAAAATACAACTGAAAGACAAATAATAAAACAATGACGAGAGATAAACTTCCATATTAATTTTTATCTGTAATAACCTTCACAGCAGCAGCCGGGGCTACAGTTCTGTCTGCTTATCGATACTGCCCAGGAGTACGAGTGAACTTCCAGTTATTTCAGAGCATATTTGTTCATTGTGCATGAATTCTCACAATAAATGAAGCAAAACAGATAAAATGCAGATAAGAGCAGTGTGTGCAGAGACAGGATATGAGTGTGTCTCTGTGTGTGCAGTGTTAAAGGTCAACACAGCATCGTGAAGCACAAAGACTTCATTCTGGCCTGGAAGGACTGCCATGCACGCACACAGACACACAAACACACACGCAGACACACACTTCCAGATGCAGCAGTTACTGTCACAGAGCGGACCCACTTGTCAGCACTCATACGTCTGTGTCACATCATAAACAATACTCCTCGTTCACTGCCGCAGATGTACCCTGACATAGATGGGTAACTCATACATATCTGTGACACCCAGCGGCACAACACACACAACTCCACTGTATGAAATCTTTGGCACTTATTGTGCACAATGCTGGCTCTCCTGTTTGATGGACTGCACAGGCTAAATATGCCGAGCTTCTTCATTGTTTAAGATCTGCAAAACACAAGTTAAACCATCGTGGCGAGTATGTGCTGAATGCGAGCTTTGTTGAGTCCGATATAATGGCGCAGTCTGAGCCAGCGACAGACAGAGAACAGTCAACCGCCACGTTTTTTAGTCTGCTCCAAAATAACATCCACCCAAGTGATCCAGGTTAGGGTTAAAGTATATAACACGAGTAACTTGTTCTTCTGCACTGGCAGAAAATTAATAGTAAGTGCTTTTTGTTTAAAAAAAAGAGACTATTATTTCAAATATCCAGGGAAGAATTTCAGCAACCAAAAATGTGATCAATCAGAGCATCTCCAACAAAGCAGATGGATTTTCTGCAAATATTTTTAGGAAAAAAAGATGGCTACAATAGGCCAGGTTATTCTAGTGAAAACAGCATCTGTGAGCGCCGGCTGCTTGATGGGAAATATTTGGCCGGTGAGCAGCCCCTAAAAATAATTTCCTGTTTTCAAAAGAAGGAAAAACAAACTCACAATCAAGCTCTTGATAGTCAGCAGCTTATTGCTCTCTCAGCCGTGACTAAATCAAGAAACTCGCCTCAAAAGAAAAAAAAGCAGAGGAAGAGCAGCAGGAGGAGGTTAGGTGAGCTGTCTTTGCTACGATCTCACCCGCTGGGCCGTGACGTTTTATTTATCGCCACTGTGCTGAGAGGGATGACATAGCCAAGTCAAACTGCTCGGCAGAATGCAGCATGTTTTAAAGCCATAGCTATTAATAGTGTGGCTACTGTAAACTTACTCTGAGTGGAGTCAACATATGCAAACATTAATACACGCACGCATAAACACTTTATCGGGCACCATCTTCGAAACTAATTAAAAGAAAAGGTCAAACAAAAACGCACGTCGAAAATATCACTTTGTTGCCACGCTCACATGGCTGACTGCGTATCAGACAGTCAGTAAGAGAGGATTAAAGAGCCGGTAAGACTTCAGCGCTCAGCGCACACCGTGAGTGACACTTTGGCATCTGTATCTGGTGTCTACCTCACTCTGTCTGCAAACAATTAGTGATAACCGCTCCGTATCTCAACATTTCTGCCTGCCTCTCTTTGGTCTCTGGCGCTGAGAACCAACGAGTCCTGTTTATGTCCTCCTGACATACAGTGGTACAGGAGTAGGGTTACGTGGGCGATGTAACCCAGCCAGATGGATTTCATCTCAGCACCACCTGGATTAGTGTTTAACCACTCTGGAATCTCACAACGACATCAGCCAAACACCACTTTTAGCACACGCTGCTTTGCTAAACGTAGCTAATGAAAACTCTTGGAGAGGTGATGCAAGGGGTGTAAAATCAATGACTGCGGATTCAAATCTGACTGATAAATGAACTCCTGCTTGGATGTTATCTGAAGGATAAGGAAATCGACTCTGGCACATCCAGAGGTTGTTTTTTTAAATTTTCGTTTTTAATAGCTGACCAAATTGTTCTTTCCACAGACGTTGACTCAGCTACACATGAATCATTTGTGGTTAAAGTTGGCTGGATGCTTTAAACAAATACCTGTGCAACTATACACTTCAGCATTTACCTCAGGAGCTGCGCTCCGTCATTGTAATAGTATCCTTTAGGACCACTTTGATTAAAATAAGGTTATTCCTATTTGAAATCCATAGTTTTCTGTTTTCCACATGTGGGATCTTAAGGTGGGCGGGGGGGCTAAACTCTTGGTACAGAGCAGGCATCTAAAAGACATAAGACACTGACAAAAATGGCATGAAAAGGAGAAACTGGAGTAGAGGTGGGTTGCAAAGTGGCTTGCAGAGGTAGCAGCAGTTGTAGCATAACATTCTCTATATGAGGTTTTCCAATAGGATGTGCATAAAGGTATCAGCTGATTTTGAGCTGTCAGCTGATACAGGCTAGCTCTGGTATCAGGTGTTAGCCGCTAAAGCTAAATGCTAAATATACATATATATATATTCTGGCTGAGTCTCGCTACCTCTCCTCTCCCTGTTTCACCTCTGGCATACGGCCGATAAAGACAGCACCTCCAAGTGTCTGATGAATAAGGCCGGTGTGATATTTAGGCAGGTGCCGTGTGTGCATGAAGTATAGTGTCTGCTTTACTTTAAGGGTCTATTAATCTCCGGACGTGCACACATACACAAAGTCGTTCAACAAACACTGCATCCAAACAGAGCAGAGAGTGACACAAATTGAGGCGATGAGGGCACGGATGACATCAGATCCTTTAGAATGAAGTGCCATTCATGATGAATTTCATATTGCACACGAAACATGTAAATATACAGCCGGTGAAACGTCAGGCCCCTGCAGCGACAGGCCAGCGTGCAAAGGGAGGGACACGGCTCCGGGTTTATGTCTGTAAAACAGGGAGGTGCATAAATACAGCTTCCAAAAGCAAACCTGCTATAATCCTAATTTGTATTCCCCACCCAGACGTGCACGCTGTGAAAAAAGTGCAATGTGTGTCAGAACAGAGAAGATGCTGAGTGGGGGAAATGCCTGACTTCACGTCAAGAATTACCAAATAGGTTAAAGACAGAATCATCCTTTAATCGTCACAGAGCAGCCTGCTGTGAGCAGCTGCAAAGGTGACGGTCCATCCTGGTGAAGTGGGGCTGGGCAAACAGGATGAGTGCAGCAGCTGCCGGCGACAGGAGACGGGAGACAGCAATGCTTGCTTTACTCGTTTTTCTTTTATTACACTAACACAGAGAGTAGAGTTTATAACAGCAGAGGTTCTCTTCATAGGTTTAAGCTTATTTTCCACTAGATTTGATTCAACTGTAATGGTTGGTTTCCATTACAGTTGAGGGGCACTTATTGAAAGTCCAGTGATGTCATTTCTATGCGACACAACACAAGATTGGAGGACATCGAGGCGATGGTGCGCCTGCTGCTCGGCCTGCAGCTTTCTGTCGGACTCCAGGTTTGGGTGTGGCCATGTGCGTCGTTGCCGTTTGATTCCTGTGAAGGAGTGCTACCACCTAATGGAAAACTAGGGAAAAGCTAGCTAGTGGAAAAGAGGCTACAGTGACTGTAGTACCGTGGAAACCTGAATCAGCGTTAAGTCCTGTCTGACTTGGTTTTTTATCATTTGGTCTAATCCTACAGCGTAGCATCAAACTAGGCTCTGGCCGATACTACAGCGCCGAGCGGGTACTTTCACAAGGCGCCATATCAAAACATCGGCGTATTCTTTGGCGCAGTGTGTCCTTGCCTTATCCAAACACTTTCCTCCTCTTGACCCTCGTTTTCACACAGTAAAGCTTTTCTCTCAACCGCATCAGCATGTGTGATCTTCAGGGAGAGGCTGTATTTGCACCACACATTCACAACAAATGCAACCACTGAACATCCCCATTCTGAATACAGACCACACACACACACACACACACACACACGATAAGTAGCAGTAAATGGTGCTAAGCAGTCGAGCACAGATATAAGACAGGTCATTGCATTATTTATGGCTCTCTGCCGTTTAGTATTGCATCCTTGATAACACCTATTCAGCAACTTTTCCCCACATTCCCACCTCAGCACACACATACACTCAGATGTACCCACAGAGGAATCTATGACAGTTCCCACAGACCCAAACTCGTGCACACTCTTCTCCATGAAGCTGGTTCGCACAGTTGAACCAGATCCTTGTTTGTTGGCCCCAAATGCAAATTTTCTGACCTTGTTTTTAAGCTCTTACTGATTCGTTTTCCCTCTGAGGGAGTCTGATTTGACTCTAAACAGACACTTTTCAGCTCGCAGCAATCGATTTGCTTGTCTGCGAGAACTTTGCCAATCTGTCAGAGTCCACATTTCTTCATGCCGGTCCGACCCCGTCATGAAAGCATTAGTGGTTTAGTGAGTGTTTGTTATGAAAGCAAGAAAATGTGTCAGCTAACCAGAAAGCTTGTTCAGAAACTATCAACCTGTTATCCACCAACAGCAGCGTGAGACTTGCGACCTCGTTACGGTGACCTTTAAAGAGTCGGGTCCTTAAATTTATCAGTATGTTCTGGCCATCTGCATCTGCAGTTTTCCAATCTTTCTCTGCATTTCATTCACTATTTACAAACATTGTGAAACGCCTACAAAAGCTGCAGACACTGAATCCTTAAACGTTAGAGATACAAACACAATTAAAAACCTTTGGTGTGACTCTGGGAATATGACAGACACTGAAAATAACAAAGTGAAATGTGTTGTTTGGATCATACCCAGGTGCTTTTAGTCCCCCAAACCTGGGAAACCTCAGGAATGGACGGAGAAAGAGAAAAGAGAACAAAGGAGAAAAAGCCAGAGCTGGATGAAAGTGAGAAAGGGAGAGTAATGCAAGAACATCTGTCTCTCATCAGCTGAAAGGAGAAAGTCAGCAGCTCAGAAAAAGCTCACCGGACCAAAAAAATTATAACCTACACACACATACTGTACTCACACAGACACACAAACAGGTGGGGCTGTTTTCTCCAGGTGCCCTGCATTAAGACTCAGTGGAAAACCACAGAGTGAGCGTGTGTTTATATCTGTGTAAAGCAGAGGGAGGGATGAGTGGAAGACTACAAAGGATCTGAAAGAAAGGAAAGCGCGATCGGAGAATGAGGAGAAGGGAGAAAGTGACTCATAAAAAAAGCTGAGCGTGTGATACAGAAAAAGCACCGACATCAGATCAAGTTTCTCTGCTCAGGAGCAAAGGCACACCCTGATCTACGGGGCTTTAGACAGTAGACACAGAATCTAACAATAGACAAAATAAGACACAGAGAAAGACTTCAGATCAATACCAGAGCAGCAGCGGCTAATTGGAAAAACTCTCAGAGGCAGAGCAGCGTGAGGGAAGGAGACCGTTAAAGGTGCAGTCAGTAGAATTCCTCGAGTCGTTGTTTTTATTGGTGCTGCTTTGGTCTGACCCGACTGTCCTTAAGTTCTCTAAGCAAACAAACATCAGTGTGAGCGTGCCAGCTATCACTGAAGAAGCTAAAGATCTGAGTTTGGAGCTGGGAGTGTCAGCTGATGCTGATGGATGGCTGTGGGAGACGTTCTAAGTGCAGGTGAGGCGGTACAAGGTGAAAAATAAACCCTGGCTCTCTAATGGCTGCAAATGCAAATCCATCCATGTGTTTACCGACCTGACGATGACTGTGCAAAAAGAAAAATGGTTGTTGTTAGTAACTAAAACAAAATAATGAACAAGAATTAAACTCAAATGTGGAGAAAATATAATTCGTTTGCCTGATGAGGTGATGATGGCTGTGATTAGTGAGACTCTGGAGTCACTGCTTTCAAAAAGTTGTGTTTTTATTGTAATACGTGCACTCGTTTCCCTAAATCTCACCTCTGACATATACTTTTAATACAATAACAACTAAAAAAGACCAAAACTAACACTGAAAGCAATAAAAACGAGTGCTGTCAGCGTTAATCTCCTTAAAATGCCATAACCACATTAACACGCCAAATCTCCGTTAGCGAGTTAACACGGATCGCCCCACGCGTGGGGCTGCACGGCATCAACACGTTAGCGTGGTTAGCTCATCAACGCGTTAGCGCCGTGCAGCCCCACGTACGGGGGGATCCGCGTTAACTCGCTAACGGAGATTTGGCGTTAACGAGAGTAACGCTGACGGCATTAATAAAAACTACACTGAATTAAAAAACAAAAGGTCAAACTAAAGACTGATTAGAAAATACAAAACTGGTCTTTGGCCTGCACCACATTTCATTTTTGTGTGCTGGACTGAAGTCTGCAATGATTTGAGCTGTCGCTGCATTACATCGCATGCACGTCACATAACTGGTCATTCTTTACATTTTTATCAGAAATTTAGTGTTTCCAAGCCAGTGATCTGACGTATTGCACATTTAACACAGACTTTTCATATATTTAGACATTTTTAGTCAATATCTTCTTTAATCTCTTTAGCTACATCTAAGCCCTGCTGTGTGGCTGAATAAAATTGCTAACTTTGATATTATGATTGTAGTGAAGGCTGCTATCAATCATCCTGTATCTTGTATATAAAAAAATTGATTATGTAAGGAATGTTTTTGCTGATCGGTGGGCCGTAAATGTGACGTATTCCTTTAAGTCACTGAAAAGAGCTCCTTTTAAGCAGCGTATGAATGAGCGTCTCTAGCGAGTCGTGTGAATGGATCTCCAAAGTACGAGAAAACACAGACTGACAGAGTTCCAGGGACCAGACAGAAAGTGAGCGGCTGAAACAGTAAAGAGATTTTCCACCGTGGCAAAGTGGGGCTAAAAGAAGGTGAGGGAGGTCTCTTAATCGGGGTGAGGGAAAACACTGACAGAGGGAGGTGTGGAGAAAGACACAGAGCGCACTATTAAAGAAGAGCTGGAGTGCCATGAAAAGTAGAAAACAACAGGATGATTCGGTGTGACGAGGAGAGAAAAAGGAAAACAACCTGTGGCTTCGTTCCACAGCGCTCCGGAGGGACTGCTGCAGACACAGAAGGCCTGGCTTACTCTCTCACAAACACACACACACAGGTTTTTCTTTGTGTGCGAGGATTTTAAAAGAAGTGGGAACAGGCAAATATCCTCATTTGAAAGATTTCCATGATCTCCCTTTCCCTCTGAGGACAAATGTTCTTCACAAGGCTGCAAACACAAGAACACCCACTCGCTCCCAGCATCCTCTCTAATTACTCCAGTCATTACCAGTGGCCAATGAAGACACTAGAATACTAACAGTTTACTAATGGCATGATAACTGTAATTAGAACATCCTGCTGGACCCACTAATTGTCCTTTCCCTTTTACAGATGAGAGGAGAGAAAGAGAAGGGGCGACTGTGCCAAAGGTTAATTGGGTTAATGTTTATTCGCTCATTGCAGCTAGGTTGTTGATGTCGATGGAAAAACCACTCTGTTTTTAGGCTATCATTATTCTAATGACTGAGAGACTAATGTCATCGTGCTTGATGCATGTGATTTTTGTTTCTCTTCTAGCTGCACGGCTCAGTGGCATGTAATGCATTTGTTTTTGTTTGTTTGTTTCTTTTAAAAAACTGGAAAAAAAGCCGCCGTGGTGATCTGAGTCCCTGATGAATACGTGTAACGCTTAATCCTGAGGCCTGGTGGAAAACACCTGCTGCCTGCAAGATGATTAAAATGAAATCAGCTCTAAGGTGTCACCTGCACCAGCTCGGCAAACTCAGCTATCTGATAAAATGTTTTAATAAACCTGACCATCACAGGCCAACGCAACGCTAAGTCCGATCTGTTCCCTGACATCTGTAAAGCAACATTTCATATTCAGTGTCAAACATCCCTTTATTATAATGTCATTTTATACTTATCAAGATCACATGAAGAAAATTAAATCCTTCACCTTCAGTGTATCATAATAGGAGTACATATTTATTAATAAAATGTGCAGTACGTTGCCCAGAAACTCTCTTGTGCGTTTCAGAGAAGAATAAATCTGGGTTAGTTTACTGCAGGTGGCTCCACTCAACTACTGCTTCACACTCTGCTGCCTTCCTCTTATTTCACTAATGCCCCGTAATACTTTCTCCCTTTCATTTTCTCTCTTGCACACCTCCAAACTCTCCTGATTTCTTGCTCAATGCATCTCTTTCATTTTTTTTATTGCTCCATTTTTTGCGTGTACTTTATGGGGAGAAAAGTTTCCAATTCATGTTGGGGAAAGCTCGCACGTTACACATAATCTTCTGTTTTCCTTCCCTCAGAATCAGTGGATCAGTCGACAAATATGACAGAAAAGAATAACTCAAAACAAACAGATTATGGAGAATGCACACAAATTCACCAGGAAGCTGATTTAAGGATCGTTAATTGCTCTTAATGATAAGCAGGCTGTTTGAGTTTTTACACAGCTCTATAAAGGCCTGTGCAATTATAGAAAATACTGTTGAATTCATATTTGCGTACTCTAATATCCAGAGGTGTGGACTCGAGTCACATGACTTGGACTCGAGTCAGACTCGAGTCATTAATTTTATGACTTTAGACTTGACTTGAAAAAATGTTCTAAGACTTGTGACTTGACTTGGACTTTTACACCAATGACTTGGGACTTGAATTGGACTTGAACCGGTTTACTTGAAAAGACTTGATATTTTACCCCAAATATAAAATTTAACATGCATATTATATAGAGATTGAAAATGTGACGTCATTCACGGGTAGAACCGCAAAGGATTCTGGGAACTCGTGGCAAGCGGTACTAGCGCACGCAGGCTTTCAATTAAAATCAGTTATACAGCGATAAAAAGAAACACAAAAATGTCAAGAAGCTGTTGTATTATTAACTGCAATAGCCGGTCGCATGACAGCCACGGGAAGCCGACGGGTAAAGAGATCGGTTGTTATCGGATTACGTCGTTGAAGAGAAATTGTTCGAGCCATGTTTCCGAAGTAACAAAGACGCGACGGGTGGCCTGGATTGCAGCCATTCAAAGACCAAATATAACGTCCCAGAACCCTCCAGCTCACATGTTAGTCTGCTCCAAGCATTTACACAAAGGTCAGTGTTTTTTAGTAGTTAATGCGTCATTTTCATAACATAATTAGTGATATAGGTTACAAGCAAGTCTGGCGCTGAACAGAAATTGTCGCGCTATGCTCCTTTATTTATTGTGCATAAATAGTGAATTGACCTGACACAATATTGCGTTTCGCTTCTGTTATTATGGTACATTGACAAAAACATATACTTTTATTCACAGGATAAAACAGGTTTTTTGTATCACTAATTGTCCAGTACGATTACAGCATACAGTATTATTGTCACTGCTACATTTCTGTGATGGGTACCAGAAATTATTTCCACTACTAATTAATTACCCTTGAGCTCAAAGGTCCTATTAATAAACGGTTAACGAATGTGTATTTATGAAGACGATTTGTGAGACTGGTAAACTTATGATACGTATGATGGTCTTTCGTTCTACATGGTGCATTTCAAGGTCCTGCACCCATCCGTCGGTAAACTGTACCTGGACTTGTTGCAGTGACCGGAAGTTACTAAACTTCATGAGTGTGTGCACTCACTCCAAGAACCGTATGATTATAAATATGCATATAAATATGCTAAGATGAGATAGCTGACTTCATCTAACTAGCAAATGTTTTCCAGGCTACGTTGGTGATTCAGTTTTTTTTTAATATGTATGATATTTTTGTCATGCGATTTTAAAGCCGGTCCTACAACCGCATCCAAGAATAACATGCAGCTTATCTCAGAACTGTCGGTGAAAATTATTCTTGGAGCTAAGTTTAATTGAGCTGCATTTTAAAGAGGTGCAATTTCACAATTTGTGTATATTTTCTAAGTTCACTATTTTGTCATGTGTTGAGAAAAACACAGATTAAAAAATTACATGGTCTAATATTTACATTTAGCATAACTGCAACATTATTTTTTCGTTTTTTTTTTTTAAAGACTCGAAAGGACTTGAAATTCAAAGTTTCAGACTTGTGACTTGACTCGGACTTTTACACCAGTGACTTGAGACTCGACTCTGACTTGCCTGACATTACTTGAGACTTGACTTGAGACTTGAGGATAAAGACTTGAGACTTACTTGAGACTTGCAAAACAATGACTTGGTCCCACCTCTGCTAATATCTGCAGTGTTTCAGGTTAAAACCTGGATTTGTAATTACGTGGAATGACTGTTTGTGGCAGCGAGTCAGTTCATTAGGTTCTGAGCTATAACCCCATTATGTGAATGACATGGATGACTTGTTTTATTGGTGGCCAACTGACGCTTACAAAGCATTATGACCCAAATTGATGTAACATTTAATTACTACGAGCTGACCCCACCGGGAAACACAGACCCACTCACACTCACAGCACACGGTGCACGTACAGGAGAAGCTGTTTCATGTTCAGCGACCAAACTAAAACATCTTCACGTGGATGGTGAAGCACCTGCTAGACGGTAAGCCTTTAAGTCTGCCAGACGTTCTTATTTATCCCCCTGCATGTAAATGGAGCTGTTAACTTCACCTCCGGAAATTCTTCCCACTGCTCAGACTTTTAAAATCACACCAGGCCGGTTGGAGCCATCAAAAACAATCACATAAACCAAACCTTAATGCGTACCTGTGGGCAATTCACCACCACCGCTAGCACACTTCTTACACTTAGTATCATGGTGATCCTGTTTCATCATCCACCATATTTCAGCAGAGACACTATGGAGGCAGACAGCTGGTCTTGAGTGGCCAATTATGTCCGTTTATCTCCCTTCCAGGCACAGCTGTGATCAAACGGAATGAAGAAACAGGATCAAACAGCGAGGCTAAAAATCATTCTTCCGTTTCGTTCACTGCTTTTTGCTGCTTCCCTCTGCCTGTTTCTGTCTCTGCTGTCTCTGTTACTTCCTCCCTCTGTACTTCCATCCCTCCCGCGTCTCTCTATATATACACTTCTTAGTCTCACTATGCTTTCCTTGCTCATCTCTCCAGAGAGAACAAAGTAGAGGCATCTATAAAAGTTAACTGCTGAGAAAGCTCCATTCTGCATATCCTACTGCTCAAAATGTGTGTGTTTGTTCCAGAGATGCTCAGTGTACCTGCAGGGAAACCTCGAGGGGAGCTCGAGGGGGTCCCCAGGAAAATCAGGCTTCACCTGCTGTCAGCAAACATAAAGTAAGAGGTCAAAAAAGAACAGAATATCAACATGTTCTCATATTTAACCCCACTGTCAGCGTCATTTAGCTGGAAAAAGAACAAACTCCAGTCAGTGGCATTGAAGTTAAACACCTCATTCATCTTCCTTGAATGCCACAGAGTTTCCATCTGAATGTTTCCTGTGCTGGACTGCAGCACATACTTCCTGCTTTGGTGTTGAATATAAATGTGACTAATTTTAAGACAAACAACTGCTGATCAAATGACCCGCTGTTCTTTCTTCTGGACAGGAAAGCCTCAGAACCGTTGCATGCTTTGCACAAAGTCAGCAGTTTTTAATTATTTATAGTATTAATAATCTGAACATTCACATCACCTCACACAGGCCTTAAATTACTAGTTCAGATTTAACCTAATGTAAAAATGCCCACAGATAGCAGGATGCTCCACCGTACAGTTTCTCACATCAGAAGTGAATTGTATGTAAAGAATGTCCTCCCTGTGCCTTCTGTACTTCTGTGGTTCTCCAAAACAACATTTGGCAATCAGGGCCACTCAATCCAAGTCATGAGATCTGCAAAAGCCCTCCGGAATAAGGCAGTAAAACCTCGAATGCCACCAACCTCCCTGCAACCACCCCCTTTCGGTTCTCTCTCTCTCTCTCTCTCTAGATTTACACATATGCATTCACCACAAAGCAGAAAGTGAAACTCGAGGAGAGACTAGAAGTATATCTCCAAGTATTCAGGTCTTTGCACAGGCAGCAATGAGAAACCAGTGCTAACAATCAGTGTGTGCAGCGAAAACAAAAGTCATCAGTCTCCTGGTAAAGGCCGCAGTAGCTAAGCTCTTAAATTTACGTAAACTGAGTCAGACCACTCGGAGTCCTGAGTGTCCATCAGCTGAGTCGAACTCCCCATACACCCCTGCCTGTGACGATGTAACAGAAACTTTGGGTAACGAGTGTTTTATGTGGTGACAAGTAGGTTCGTTGTAACCAAAGAGACTTAAAACGTCGTCTGTGCATCAAGTTCACATATGGAAAAAGATTTTTGTAGCTATCCTCCTCGTGCGTAAAGGTTGTCTGGAGACGAAAACGCACACAGCGATAGATTCTGCCTCTCCACATTTAACAGAGAGTAAAAAGCAAATGCGTGTTCCCTTCTCACATCATATTCCCGCTTATGCACTCGAAGGTGAACTCGTGGTCGGGTTACACAGCCGCAAATCCCGTCGCTCACACGGGCTCGGGAGCGAACGCGAGCCTCCGTGGAGCGCCGGGCCGGACCTGACCTCCGGTACACGGAGGCAGCAGTCCCGTCACACCGGCCGCCACCTCTCCGCGCTCCCGGAATGACAGGAAGTCACCGTAAAGAAATGCGTTCAGCTTTTTTCCTTTTAGTAAAAACAGTTTCGAGGAATTTTAGAAGAGCGCAAGAGATGGAAACGTGCTGGAAGAAGAACTGCTGACAACAAAATTACTCCCGACAGGAATTTACAGAAGATTTCGATCTGTCATCTTTTTATTACTGAACGTCGTTACTGATGTTTTTAAGACGATAAAATCAACGCTGATTAAACCAGCATCCCTTCGAAATCAGCCCTGGATTAAATTTAAAAAAAAAAAAAAACACGGCTGGTGACGAAGGTACTTCATCTGTAAAGTCATCGTGACAAAATAATTTCTGTTGCCCGTTCGTACTTCCTAACGTTTGTCCCTGCACCGGACCGAGAGAGCTGGCTCACAGGCCGTCCAGCAGCGCGGGTCTGTCTCCTAAATGTGATGAAAGTAATCAACGTCCCTCAGCAGTGCGCCGTTTCAGCGCATTACTTGGAACGGAGCGGAGATTTGGCTCGAGCCCGTAGTCACCAATTGCGCAATGATGCTTTCCCTGAATTTACTTTCACTGCACTGAAAGAAAACAACTTTTATTCGTTTTGTGATGTGTAACTGCTCTTATTTTCTCTTTTTACACCTTGTGTGACGCTTGGATTTAGGCGGACAGCAACAGCATCAAACTTACCTCCTTCCCCGGCTTTTACCGCTGAAGGTAACAGAAGAGCCAAAATACATCCACAGAGCCAAACGAATAAATCCATCTTTCTCCCTCAGAATAAAACACGTCTTCTCCTCCTGTGTGGTTTTATTTGCTTTATCTGACACACGGCTCCAAGTCGCACTTCCCTGACCGTTTCCACAGTTATCTGTTTTTCTAACGTGCAACACGGTTGTGTCCAAAATCCAAAAGCCGGACAGCGTTCACCCGACTCTCTAAGAATAACACGCCGGAGAAAATAAACAGTTCATGCAGTGTGAGTGCGTGCCGCCACTTCTCCTCAACCAGAGCAACTTGTCTAGAAACGCAATTTGAACTCTAAACACGGTTTACAATCCATTGCTGTGCGCACAGTCGGCAGCGCAGGGAAACAGATCAGCAGAGTAAATAAAGAAAATTGTGCGTTTTAAATTAACTAGAAACCAAAAAGATCATCAGAGAGCGCTAACTGCGACGGAAACGGGGAAAAGTAACTCGCGTCTTTCCTCCTTGGATTAAAAATATTTCCAATTGTTTTATGCAAATATCTTCAGGCGCATTTTCTTGGTAAGGAAATTAAATGTGTTCCGATCTAGTTTCCCGGTAATGGTCCGTTCATGCGCAAAAGACAACGCAGGATCTCCGAGCAGCTCGATCTGCGTGCGTAAAGCTGGTAGGCAGAAAGAAACGTGGTGCCTCTCCGCTGTCCTCCCACAACTGTGCGTGTCTGCGCTCAGACGCTCTGCCCTGTTCCCTCTCTCTCTCTCCCGGTAGCACGCGCTCCTTTCCCTCCACTCTCCGCCGGGTTTGTGGCAGCGAGCAGGACCGCTCACTCAGTCCCCTGCCTTGGTGCGCGTGCACGCAGTGCGCGTGCGCGTGTATCGGATTACAGTAGGCACCTCGGCCCGCCTCCATATAGCCCCTCACTGATTAAAGAGCAATTTCATCTCCTCTCTCTCTCTGACCATCTCTTACCTCCAACATATCTTTCTTTTCTTTTTTTTCCAACTTTATTTAAAGTAAATAAGTTTACATATAAAATGCACATACACATACAATTACATATACAAAACCATGAGCACATACAAAAGGGAGAAACAAGGAGGAAAATCTAGCATCTGAGTCCACACAACGTTCACAAGACTTACAGTTTTAATTCGTTCCAGGGGAAAACTTTCCCAAGTTTCAGGTCCATTGTTCGTCTTCTCCGCAGGTCTGTAATGATATGTTTACTCACCACATCACTACTTATCATCTTTTGTTCAAGTACTCCTTTGGCACGAGTTTTCCAAATATGTGTGTTTATTACACACATTACTAACCAAAAGAGTCTCCTTTTGTCGTCACACATTTTTTCTTTAAACAAACCATATTTAACTGCTTTAATATTAACATCCACATCATAGCCAATTTCTGTCATTTTCTGCCTGATCTCAGTTGTCCTATAACAATCCAATAGGAGATGTTCTAGGGTCTCATCTTTATCACAGTCTGTCATAGGACATTTCATGGTGGTAACAAAACAACTCCATTTTACCACCGCTCTCACAGGGAGGCGCCCGAGCGAGATGAGCCATACCACGTCTCTCATGCTTTCAGATAATAATTTGTCTTGTATATTTTTAACTATTGAAAGGTTTTCATCTTCATTTGCATACTTATATTGAATTACACCTTCATTTTTGGTTTCATTAATTTTTTTATAGATATTTTTCGTATTATCTTGGAGAATATTTAAACTATATTGTTCCCATTGACTTGATAAGTCACCGAACATAAGTCTGTGGTATGGAACACCCGCTCTGGCCCTCGATAACATATCTTTCCCACTCTCACCATTTCTTTCATTTTACCACATTTCTTTCTGCCTTCTCCCCAAAATGTTCCACTTCATTCTCTTTCTGTGGCTTCATACTTTCGCCTTTCTGCTCACATGTCTTCCTCCAGTCCTCCTGGTATTAAAGGGAATCGAGTTTGAAAGAAGAGAGGCAGAAAACTGGGAGAGAAGATGCCCACAGCACAGCTTTATGAGCTTTGTAGTATAGCACCAGGAGATTTAAGGTACCTGGTGCTGGTTTACAGCATTACAGGGGAAACATTGATCCATGTATGGTTTGCATGTATAGACCAATCAGAACGAAGGGGAATCTTCCGGTAAACTTTGACTCGGGATTACTATGAGAGAGGTTTACTTGTCATGCAGAGCGGCCGTTGTGGTTTAAAGGCTGAATTCCGGGATGCAAAAATTCATACACACCTTTATGCAAACACATAAGCCCTTGTCTACAAGCCAGGGCAAAAAGCTGTTTACCAAGGGCACATGGGTCAGTGCTGAACAGAATCTAAACGAGGGGCGGAGGACAGACAGGAAAGCTATACAGACGCATGCAAACAAACGCTTTCACCACACAAGCATGGACATGTGCTGACACACACTTGCAGTGGTAATGAAGTTGAATGGAAAGGTGACTGGATTTCTGTCTACTTACTGAACACGCACTAAGACTTAAAACCACTTCACTCTCTTTCCACGTGCACGCTCTCTCTCCCTCCCTCGCTCATTTGCTCACTCCCTGCAGTATAATAGATGTCAGTGGGAGGTGTTGGTTTTAGCAACACCAAAGCCTGTGGTCTAAAAAACCAATCCAATCTTAGCTCTTTGCATTGCCTTCCCAGGACACACCCTACACAAATTCGCACACGGATCCACGCAGCTGAGCTCACCACTGACCACTCAGTGAAAAAACTCATGTGGGAAGTAAACCCCATCAAAACTCCTTTATTACAGAGACGATAATCACACGGCTGCCGATGCGTTTTACATCATGTGCCAAATATTTATATTTCTTCTGACACAAGAGTTTCTGAGAACAAGCAGCCTGAAAGGGGGATGTGGGGATTTTGTTTTCCCAAATCAAAGTCGCGTAGGGAAGCAGGTAAATGTTCAGTCTATATTTATGTTTCCTGTCCTCCAATCAGCAAAATAAAGGTAAATCAGTGATCTCAGCTCAGAGCAGCGACACACCACACGCATACAGTCACTCAGATGTTTTCTAACATCTCCGGAGGCCTAAAGGTATTGAGTTCTTTTTCCATGACAGATTTCAGTGTGTGTGTGAGAGAGGGTGAGGGAAAGAGTGAGTAACTGTCACCCTTCTCATTGCTCGGGTCCCTCTAGTGTACGACCTCTGTAACCTGCCACTCTCACCCGTCTTGCCTTTTTCGTGCTGTGTCTTTCCACTGAAACCGAAACCGGTCCGGTCCCCTGGAATCTGTCAGGTGATGAAAGCGCACTGCAGTCACGTGGTAATGTCGCTGTATCGTCTGTCCCAGCGCTCAGAGTCACGGTTTGCAAACATGATTTACTCTGAGCAGTCAGGCAGCAGCTAAGATGTTCAGCAGCAGTTTTTAACTCTAAGTCTTGATTCCTAAACATTTTTCAGCTTTTGCATATGACTGAAAAATGTCTTTTTTTTAGTGGATTTTAGTTTAGTTCTTTTTTAAAGGACGGGAGCAGAGGATGCTAAAGGAAAATCTTTGGAAGTCTGAGAATCCTTCAGTTGGCGGGAAAAATAACTTCAGCTTATCCACAGCACCGCGCCACACGAGCTCAAACCTTCTGGACTTCCCCTCCGCTCGTTCTTCTTTATGACTGACACAGTGTTGTGAAACTAGGCTCTGCTGATCCATGACACCTTTGCCGCCTGCCAAACAGTCGACTGGGTTTCCAAGAAGTTACCAATGACATCATCGAGACTCAGTTTTGGGGAAACTGACAGACTTGTTGCTGGTTTGTTCACAGCACCAACCGTGCCAGTGTTTCCACCTCAGAGAACCACCTGCCTGTGATGAAGGTACATTTGATTGCACAACACAACTTGGAGTCACGATAAAGTGACATTTGGGGGGTACAAATATATCTAAGACCATTGTTTATTATTTAGTTTACAAAGAGTCATTACCATGCACTGATGCTTTGGCATTTCTCTCATTGATGCATTTGCCATAAATATTTGTTTCCTTACAGCTGCCAGCTGTGGAGCAGGTGTTAAAGTGTCTGGACTGTATGAACTCCTGAGCTCCTAAATCCAGATGTTCAGCCATTAGTTTGTGTGTTTAATGAATGAATTAAATAGACTGTAAAATGTTTTGAAGAAAAGATTTTAAAAATGTTTTATCTTAACTTATTTAACTTTAAAACAGTTAAATAAATTAAGATAAAAATGAAATAAGAAAAAGTTCAAAGATGCTAGAATAGGTCAGACCGTTTGCACCAAAGACTCGATGGAAAGAAATATCATCTTGGATCGGATATCTTGGATTTTTGGAGGGAATAGCAATCATGTTCAGAACATTGTTTGAGTGATCGGTAAACTAGAAATGTCATCAGAAAAATATAGTCCAGATTCTTTGATCGTGTGCTGTTACAAATAACGCAGCAAGACATAATATTTGTCAGTAAACTGCAAATATTACAGCAGCTCCAAACGCCACCAACACCTCAAACGCAGATGAGAAGTTTACTTCAGTGTGTAAAGCCACAACAAAGGCCTGCGCCTTGAAGAGAGCAGCACTGAAAGTTAACACATTTTCACCAGCTCACAGTTTTCCCCACATCGGCTTTGATTTCCAGACCTGAAGTTTACTGTTCAGCCTGATCCTTCATGGAGACGGAAAATCAGTGTGACAGACAGTCTGTGTCTTTACAGGATTTCAGCGTTTGATTGTAAATGTGGGGAAAGAAACCAAGTGTGTGCTCAGTGTGTTCAGCAAAGAGATCGCGTGGACTGAAAGTTTGTCTTTGAAAACATCTTTTAAAGACATGAAATGATTAAAGTGCAGCAGAACAGTGAGCACACGTTTCCCTCCTTCTGATTTATAATAAATAAATTGTGTAACTTTTATCACAACAGAGGAAACACTGTAACGCAACACTGAGCTATGACGTTAGCATGTTTGCATTTCTCTCTCTACGTTTCCTGAGTCAGTTAGTCCTGCAGGTAACAACACAGATGTCTTAAGTATAAGAAGTCACTGATGCTACATTTCAACAGTGTGGCCATGATGAATCATTTACTGCTCTTTAGTAACTGTTACACGTTCCACAGTCCTGATCTTTTTACCCGACCTGCTGGGTAAAACATCACCGCATCCTTATAAACAGTGTTTCTGCAGAGCTGTGAAGCCAGCCGAGGGTAAGGCGATCCCTGCTCTGCGTCGAGGGAAGAACTTGTCGGCGGTCTTGTCGACAAGCAATGTCCACACCTCGCCAACACGCTGCACCTCTGCTATTCTCTCTTTCTAGTTCACTTATTCTGACGAATGATTTCATGAATTCATGTCTTTCACTCCATTGCTTTCTCAATTTGTGTTTTCGTCAGCACCATCGCTCTGCAGCGTCACGTCTCTTATTTTGCCACCTCTTTATTTTTAGGCTTTTCTTTTCCATTCCCGTCTGCTCTGTACTTTTTTCCTTTCGCACATTAATCGTGTCCTTCTCTTTCTTGTTCGTTGTACTTTATAAATATTATTCTTTCAATATTTATTTCTAATTTTCACTCCTGGTTTTTCATCAAAACAGCACATCTCCCCAATCTGTTTTCCCAGGACCTGGAGTGGAAGGCATATTTTCCTGGGAGGTGAATGATGTAGATCAGCTCCTTGGCTTTTTCCTCTTTCTAATATCAGCAATATCCATGTTTTTTCAAAGCCCTCCTCCAAAGAAATTAGATCCCAGGAATCAAGTTCAGCTCTGCCAGGTCTGCTGGGAACAAATGAAAATCACACAAACTGTTCACACACTCAGCTAGTCCTGCCTGCAAGGGCCCAGGGCAGCGCTCTCCCCAGATTTTTTGATCCCCTCTGATTAACGCTCTGAAACTGCTTTTCTAAAAGCCACCAAAGAGGGATCAGCAGCACTGTGTCCATCAACCTCTCCTCATTTGTGCCTGTGAGCGTGCCAGGGAGTAAATGTTTGGGCAAGTGTCTGTATGTCAACGACTTTAAAGATTTCTGAGTGCATATTTGGAAGCTGTCAGAGTGCTAGATATTTTTTATCTCTGAGTAAGTGTGTGTAGTGTCAACCTGTTGACGTCTGAAGGCTCCGGGGACTCTGCAGGGCTGCACTTCGTCCAGGTTTTCACCGCAGTCCAAAATGAAATTTCCTGTCTAAGATCTCTCCCACATCGTGAATCAGGTTACCTCTCATCTCTTCTTTTATTTTCTCTCCTAAAATCAACAGTCATAAATATGGTCCAAGCACAAAGCCAGAAAAACTGAATAACAGGAAAAAGGGACTCTGTAACAACAATGTGGCACACACGAAATGATGATACCTCACCCACATCTGTCAGCGAGTCTCATAAACACACAGAGTCAAATCAGTTTTATTTATACAAATCATCACCTCAAGGCACTTTATATTGTACAATAATACACACAGAGAAAACCCCAACAATGATACGACCCCCTATGAGCAAGCACTGTGGCGACAGTGGGAAGGAAAAACTCCCTTTTAACAGGAAGAAACCTCCAGCAGAACCAGGCTCAGGGAGGGGCGGGGCCATCTGCTGTGATTGGGGGTCGCACACAGCAACTGAATCCAGGTGTAATAAACCCTGACACAATCGTGGCACGCTGCTCTCCCCTACATAAGCTGCCCTTATAAGCTGAAAGTTATCTTTTGTTGAAAGTATGACGCTATCAGCGTTACTAGCTCAGTATGTATTTGGTATCAGATTAATATCAAAATTTGCAGTAACACACGCCACTAATACCCATTTAGCCCCATGCTGAAAATTCTCAGTAATGGAAACACACACACTCCCCGCGGCCTCATCAATAAGCCATATTACTGAGCAGATCTTATGGGAGGCCACCGTAAATTAGTGTGTCAACAGTTAACACGCGCTACACTGACATACTCGTTTAGAGCTGGAGCTGTGTCGGCATGCGTGTGTGTTTCTGTGTGGGTGCGCAGCTAAGCAGCGATAATCACAGTACAGCCTGTGGAGACTGCAGGGAGTCCACTCAGCTATTAGCAAGGACACAAAGACGATAGAGAGACACTAATATACGCACAACCCCACACACAGACATTCATTGATCACAGTCGGCCGTCAGAGCTGCGGGGAGTTTGTGAATGATGCCTGCACTCTTTCTAAAAATTGTATTGTCCGGCTTTCTTTACAAGCGTCTCATGTCTTCCATCTTTCTCCCTTTTATCTTCTTTCTCTCCATCGTGCAACTTTTGCCCTCTCGTTCTTCTTTATTTCCACTCTTTTACAATTTCTTTGCTTTCCTTGTAGAACTTTTTCTGTCTGCAGGCCTCTTTCATCCTATACCATTTTCTTCCACTCTGCCTGACTTTCTCATTTACTCCTCTCTCTTGCTATATATCTATATTTATTTACCCACTGCCCTCCCTCCATTTCTTTTCTCTCTTTCTCTCTGTGTGGTTTGGAGATAAGTGTCCTCTCTGGATGTTTGACTCAGCTGGTAGCACGGCAGCAGCAGCAGTTAGTAGCTTAGCGTTCCACAGTGGGGAAAAAGCAGGTGCTGCTAAGATGTCAAACTGACTCTGTAAGTACTCGTCGGCATGTGGAGTGGGTATCAAACTGATATTCATATTGTTTAAGAAGAATAAATTGTACGGTTAAGCAAGAAATCCTAGCTCACAGCTTTAGAGTTTTTATTTTAATAACTTGTTTTACGCTCGTCGACTCTACAGGTGAGTCTCTAAATGACTTTTATCTGCTGAGTTGTTGAAAATGAAAACACATTTTTATTTTTTCTTGGTTGTCATGCAGATTTCAACCCTTTAAAGGGTGAAGCATCAAAGAACTGAGAGAAAATAAAATGTTAAAAAAAAAGGTTTTTATTGAACATTCTGACAAATGTGAAAAAATAAATCCAATATAAATTGGCACATATGAGTTTAGTTTGTGTCATTTTTGCTACAGAAGGCATTTTTGTTACTTTTTTTCTTTTTTCAGGGCAAAAAAATCACACTGATGACTCACAGAAACTCATATCAGATATGATACGTTTGGCATTAAAGTCTGTTTCCTCTTGATTGCTTTGATGAATTATGTCTAAGTAATCACAGAACCGTCGCAAACAACCAAAATTTTTTCATAAACATGCTGCAGCCTTAAATATTCGAATTTTATCCGATGGTAGAGAAAAATACCGCACTTCCAAATAAAGGCACTAATTCGGGACATCAGTCTGAACACAGCCTCCTTCCTGTGAAGCTGAAGTTTTACAGTCACGTGGTTTCCGTGTGAGAGCTGAGGCGCTGTGTTTAGCAGCATCAGTCACTGTCTGACGAGACAGCTTACAGTGAGGGGGGAAGAAAAAAGCCCTTTACGCTCTTTACACCCCTTTTCATCACCCTCCATTGTTCCCCTCACTCTATTATTATTCTAACTTTAGATCACTTCATTGGTCGCCCCATTCTTCTCTGTTTAAGCCACTGCCGACACAGTTTCTGTAATTAGAACTAACTCTACTTTTACTTATGGGGAAGAGATGCACGCATGCACCGTTTGCACGATCCACCACCTTCCATCTGCAGACAGAGCACTCATATGTATGGTGGTATTGTTAAAGGGAAACAAAGGGCGGACCTGTTTATGGGCAAGCTGCTCAACTGTAACCCTGGAATTAAAGAGAAGAACGGGTCACTGCTCACAAGTATGTAGAACGAACACACACATGACAGGATGCTGAGATCCCAGCATCCTTCTCTGTCTAATGACATCATCAGTAACAACAGCCTTAGGGGATTTGTTAGTGAGTCTGTCTGTGTTTGACGAGTGGAGCCTTCTGGCTGTGTGAAGCACAATAGCAGTGGTTTTCTTGGTGGGGTGACTCTTGTCTGTCTTAGATGACACACACTGATAGGATTATGGTTAATAGCTTAATCATGAACTCACAAAAGCACACATGCACGCACACAAATGTGGAGAGAGAGCAGCCTGATAATGATAAATGATGGGTCAGGAAACCTAACGCTGATTAAGTGGCCTCTAACCCCTCAGAGGCTCATTACACAAACTGTATCAGTGTGTGTTTGTTTGTGCGTTACAGTATTTGTGGCACCTCTCTGTGCTTCCTGTCCTCTCTACCCTCTGTGTGCTAATCCTGACTGTTAACACCCTGAACTCATCAAGCTGTTGTCCACACTCACAAACAGATAAAAGGTTCACAGCACAATAGGGCCTCTTTTTTCTTACCTGGGGACTTGTTCTTAGAAAGAGCATGTTTGAACAACATGCACTAAGTCTGCTGTAACCAGCTCATATACAGTACATGTGACATTTCCATCTCCTATAGGTGATTTAAAAAACATATATATATACTTTTTTGACCTTCATGCAGCCACTCCTGTAGGATTGGGGGAATATGATGGGGAAGGCTGGAACAACCGAGGGATAGAGAAATGTCACGACTATCATATCTGATACAGAAATATAAGAAGCTAAAAGCAGACGGAGCAGGGCGAGGAGAGATGGAGAAGGATATTGGACAAAAGCAGTGTTAAGACTGAAAATAACAGTGTTAAAAAATGCGAGGGACTCTCTTTAGTCATACGTCTGTGAGCTTAATGGTTCATAAAGTGCCAAAAACACGGCACAGAACCCAAAACACTGTGGTAAACATAACGCTCAGGTTTGAACAGTCGCGCCGATTAAACCCTTCATCAAGTCAGCAGTGATGTCGGTCGAATTACGCCGTTTTCTTCGAGGAATGTGCACAAAACGTTGCATTGCAGGAAAAATCTGAGCCAGATTAGAATTTTGCGCCACCAGATTTCCACGGTGCCAAATTCAGTGGTCACGGCGCATTTGCATGAATTTAAGTAATCAGGTTATAGAGGGGAAACAAGATTATTCAGTGTGGTTTTTTCAGGGGGGTGCACGCCAATTCCAGAAACAGGATTCTCATTTACATAATTTTCAAGGAATCACTTTAACAAGCGTTCATGTAAAGGCAGAAGTCAGGCTTTTTAATCCAGTGAAGTACTCCTGGGTTACAGTTCTTATCCAGTCATTGTTTAAACAACTAAAACCTCAACTCCCCTTATCAAAACTATATATTTGGCATGAAAATAATTCATTCCTGCCAAAAAAAAGCGCATCTGTAGCGCTACACCTTAACAGGAGGAGAAAATACAGAGAGGGTGCTGAGAAAAGGTCACAGGGTGCTTTAAGAATCCCACAATACCTGCAGTACAATGGAGAACAAAGCATTTACTCAGATTAACACTTCTTAACATCGACAGCAATGGAATGACCTGGTGTCAGCTTGAGCAATGCAGTCTTACCTTCACCTGTCTCTGCTTTAGAGGACAGACAGCAGGGCAGCAAAACAGCAACAGACACTTGTGAGTCCAAATGAAATGCATACACACCATGGTGCTGTCACGGCTGCTTGCTCTGCTCCAGCATATCAAAAAACAGACAAACACAAGCATGCTAACAAGGTCAAAACTTTTTATTTCATAATAGGGTGCCTTTAATGCACTACAGTATAATAACACGATGATTCACTCTGGCAGGCAGCAAGTTAGCAGCTATTTCTTTGGAACAAACATGAAAAAAAGTGGGAGGATGACATATGCTCGCAATCACAGATTTAAAATAACTCCACCTCCAGAAACACTAAATTAAAATGTAAAAAATAAAATAACTTAAATATCAAGACTGTGATGATGTCAATTAGAGAGGGAGTTACCAGCGAACAAATGCAGTTTTGTAGCTGGGTATCTATTTATAGGACAGAGGGAGGGAGAGCAGCGAGGACTAGAAGGGGGAGGAGGTGATATAATAATTGGAGTTACTTCCAGGGAAAATCCTATTTTCGCAATCTGGCAGAGATAGACAGTGAATGGAAGGAGGATTGGGGGAAAAGGAGGAATACAAAGTTGGTTCCTGGAGAAAATCCCATTTTTTCTGTCTGCTTTAGAGGAGAGGATAGACAGATGGCTGGCTAGCTGACTAGCTGGACGCATGGGTGGATGGATGAATTTGTGGTGGTGGGACAGCTGATGAGACCTGATAAAAACAAAACAAAAAAAAAAACGGACGGATGGATGGAATGTGATGCTTCTTGTAAAATCCTATTTCTTGCAGCTGGTAGATTTAACACCTGGAATTGTCAGATTACAATAATAATCTGCTGTGCAGAAAAAAACCAGTTTGTGTGGATCTGGATGTGTGTGT
This sequence comes from Mchenga conophoros, assembly GCF_057382185.1. Taxonomy (NCBI): domain Eukaryota; kingdom Metazoa; phylum Chordata; class Actinopteri; order Cichliformes; family Cichlidae; genus Mchenga; species Mchenga conophoros. The sequence goes on from NC_140541.1 coordinate 37,223,765, forward strand.
GTGTGTGTGTGTGTGTGTGTGTGTGTGTGTGTGTGTGTGTGTGTGTGTACTGAGCAAGAATAGATGAGAAGGGGAAATGAAGGGTTGCTATACTGGCCCACAAATGTCATTTGGGGCCACTTCACTGACATGGTTGACTGCATCCTCTGTTACCCCCGTGCAACAAACACACACACACACACACACACACACACACACACACACACACACACACACACACACACACACACACACACACACACATACAGATATTAGTGGACACTAATTGATTGAGGAGCTTTGGCTGATGGACAGCATCTGAGATCAGTGCAGGAGATGGGTGGTGGTGGTGGTGGGGGGGTCAACAGCTGTTTCATTTCCCAGACCTACTAAAGTGTGTTAACAGACACCAAACACGCACAATGACACACTGAATGGCTTGATGACACAGATTGAAGACAGATACACACGCGCACTCCTATAATGCTATCATACAAGCTTGACTGAGCACGTGTGCTGTTTCTGAGTGGACACAAAAGGCAACACACACACACACACACACACACACACACACACACACACACACTCGACCATGGGAGCGTAACATGTGCTGTGTCAGGTCACCTTTAGACTGATAACAGAGATCTGGAGTGATCGTGTGTGATCATTAAACCGTCACGCTGAATTCTGGGTCAGAAGCTCAGAGGTCATTAAACTGCTGACCGGCAGCAGGCCAGACAATAAAAGTCGCACGTGAACGGCAACTCGATTGTCTCAAAATCACACGACTTCAAAGATTTATGAGCTGTCTAAGCTCGTTGGAAATAACAGTCACACATTAAGTGGAATCTGAAAAATGTGCATAAATTGGCCACAAAGTTGCTTTTATTCATAAAGAAGATGTCCTGATGCATTTGTGTAAGAAATGAGCTGCAGTGTAATTTACCACACGCACATTTCTCATGTCACAGAAATCTGTTACTAATTAAAATTCTTCTCTCCAGTTTTCTCATTATTTTTCTGTTTCTCTCTTTTTTTGTTGTTTCAACAGTTTCCACTCTGTACATTCGTGCTCTGTGCAGTGTCGTCACCTCGATTTTCTCCCTCATGCTAAAGAAACGCTGCCCAACTGTCTAATTCACCTATCACGAAAAGCCCAGTCAGCATTAAAAGACTACTAGAAGGAAACTGTGTGTGTGCATGAACTCTTTGTGTGAGACTGCAAAAACTTTGTGCACTAAACCATCTTGAATTTATGTCGGATGTCGTATTGTGACTCCTGTTTCTGTGGGACGTGGCCACGTGCTGCTCCTGTTTTAAAGGCAGGGGAGTTAATCCGACAGAAAAACTGCCAAACCAGTTTTTCCCTGACCATCGTGTTCTCACTCTTTTTCAGATATGCTTATCTGCAAACACTCTCTCCCTGTCCTCCTAAATTCTCTCTACCGCTTTCAAGCAATGCATCCTTTCCAAGATAAGAGTACATTTAGCAGATTTATTGATAGAGGAAGAGTGTAGACGGAAAGGAGAAGATAGAGGGATGAAGAAGACCACTGTAACTCAGTCTTTTATGTTTTCTTCTTTTCCATTTGCTTCTCTCTTCCTCGTCTTTATGGCTCTGGATGGTGTTAGCATAAGGCACAGGATGAAATACAAAGGATTTAATGAAGCATCTCTCTCACACACACAGACACACACAGACAGCTTCTCCTTTTACAGCCCTATCTTTTTAGGGTTCGTCTCTCACTGCAGAGTTTTACGGTGGCGTAATAAAACAGAGGAAAGACAAATGGTCAGTGAAGAATTGCTTCTGCGAGGGACGTTTACCGTTCACTTGGTCACTCAGCTGGTCAGTTAGCAAGTCGGTTAGCACAGAGTCAGACAGCCAGGGCCCAAACCAGGTGGCCAGGCGGCCACATTTGTATTTTAACTTACCTTTTTGCTTAGCAGCAAAATAAAATAAGAAATATAATGAAATTCAAATGTTCTGTTAAATGCAGTGAAGAGTTCCCACAAAATCACAGTTTTAAGAGCTTTTTTGAAGAGTTTGGCTGCTCAACAAGGGTTAAATCACTGTGAAACTCAAGTCCTCATAATCACAGTTAACCTCTAAGTGTGACCCCCTGCGGCTGCTCCTGTCCGTCAAGACTGGGACTAATGGGCTAAAACACAAACAAAACAAACAAGCATCCAGTCTCAGTGAGAAAGCGCTAAAACACAAGGTCTGTCTATCTGCATCAGCAATCTCTGTGTCCCCATCACCCTTACAGTCCTCCAGATACACACATGCCAAGTCGAAGCTGTGGAGGATCCTGTGGAACCCATCCAGGCATGCTGGGAGATGTAGGCCATCAACTGTGCCTTGAATGTTTTTATCAGAAGTCCAAAATAAAGAAGTTCTGTGTAAAAATATCCATCTGCTCGTGTTTCTGCAATCCCACTTTTTAGTGACAGTGCTGTACTCTAAAACAGGCCAAACATAAGGCCCGGGGGCCAACATCAGCCGGGCAAATACTCCAATCAGGCCTACAGGACGGCTTTTGGAAGGAGGGCTTAGATTTTGGGCTTTTAACTGTATTTAAGTTTTACAGCTTTTCCTACTGATGAAGTGATAAAGACCTCTCCCATGGATGTTCATACTATGCTAAACTAAATAAATAATAAATAAGCGACTCACTGAGAGAGAAGTTCCTGTTTTTCACCGTCTACCACAGATATTTGTTTTTTAAGCTGATCTTTAAAACCAGTTAAAAACATTTAAAACACTTTCTTTCTGTAATTTTACAGAATTATTTATTACAATTTAACCTTAAAGAGTTGTGCTGATAGATTTCTTTCATTTACTGTAGCAGCATTTCTTCATCATATAGAAAAACTGAGACATGCTGCTGAAACTACACTTCTTTTTCTTACATTAACATATTTGGGGGACTCAATGTGTAGTTAAACTTCTTCCCACAGACAGGTTTCAGTGGTCTGGCCCACTTAAGATCAAAGTGGCTGTCTGCGGCCCACCATGAAAAATGAGTTTGACATTCCTGCCGTAAAGTAAGAAATAAACTGAATATATCCCAGCTGGAAAGTTGGATCATGGAAAATGAATAACGAATCAAAAAGAAAAATGATAAAGAAGACAGAAAATCATAAAAACAGCCACTGGAGTAAATGTGGGAGTAGATCACAGTTGTTGTGTTTAACACTGATTAATTTTACCAAAACACCTGGTTTTAATTAAATATTTTAATTTGGATTTGAATCTTCTGCCACCTCCTGCTGGACGTGCACTGTGTGATGGCATACTTACCTGCGTGTGCGCTCTGGTTACAGTGGTTTCCAACGTAGCCGGAGGTAGGGAACGGTCGTTTTGCTCTCTGTCAATAAAAGATTATTGAAGCCGTTAACTGTCATTTGAATATGACCAAACAACTGTACCTTGTTGTATTTCATATATGAGTCGACCAGTGTAACTCCCACACAGGTTGAAGTTTGCTAACAAGTTTTATCTCAATGTTATTAGGCGAACGCTAGCATGCTAAGTTAGTCACTAGAAGTGAGTAAAAGAAATCTCTGCCGCTCTTTCATCAGAAGACAGACACACAAACACACTCAGCTTGTGTTTTTCTGTGTTTCAGGTATGGAGATGTTTGTGTTTTAGAGATGTTTTGAAAATGTGGCTTTCAATATTTGTTTTTTATGCATTAAGTTGAGTTGCTATGTTTAGCAGAGGTTGTTAAATATAATCACAGAAGTCTGTTAGTATGACTTTAGTCAGTTTAGTTAGTTTAAAGGTGGAACTTGTGTTTTAGAATACTGAAATCTGCGATTATGTTACTAATTAGGAAATTGATTGTCGCATTAATTATTTCCTTTTAAGTCATATTTTAGTGTTATATTATTTTTATGCTTCTTGTTAACTTTAAAGAGCTCGCACTTTGAGGGCTTAGGGAGGGGCGGGGCCATCTGCTGTGACTGGTTGGGGTGAGTGGATGAAGACGGGACAAACGTGTTAGGGAAGACAGCCAGAGATTATTAATAACAAATAATTAAATGCAGAGAGGTCTATTAACACATAGTGAGTGAGAAAGGTGACCGAAGAAGAAATACTGGGCCTGTGTTACTGAGTCTTTAGAAGAATGCCAAACTAGTTTAAATTCAATTCAGTTTTATTTACATAGCATGAAATCACAACAACAGTGGCTTCAAGGCACTTTGCATTGTAAGGTAAAGACCCTACAATAATACAGAGAAAACCCCAACAATCAGACAACTCCATATGAGTAAGTGCTTTGGCGACAGTGAGAAGGAAAAACTCCCTTTTAACAGGAGGAAACCTCTAGCAGAACCAGGCTCAGGGAGGTGACTGAAGCAGAAAAACTCAATCCATCATGGGAGTCCCCAGCAGCCTACACCTATTGCAGCATAACTAAGCCCTAACTATATGCTTTAGCAAAAAGGAAAGTTTGAAGCCTAATCTTGAAAGTAGAGATAGTGTCTGTCTCCTGAATCCAAACTGGAAGCTGCTTCCACAGAAGAGGGGCCTGAAAACTGAAGGCTCTGCCTCCCATTCTACTTTAAATACTCTAGGAACAAGAAGTAGGCCTGCAGAGCGAGAGCGAAGTGCTCTAATAGGGTGATATGGTACTACAAGGTCATTAAGATGAGATGGGGCCTGATTATTTAAGACCTTGTATGTGAGGAGCAGGATTTTGAATTCTGGATTTAACAGGAAGCCAAAACAGGAGAAATCTGCTCTCTTTCTAGTCCCTGTCAGGACTCTTGCTGCAGCATTTTGGATTAGCTGAAGGCTTTTCAGTGAGTTTTTTGGACTTCCTGATAATAATGAATTACAGTCGTCCAGCCTGGAAGTAATAAAAGCATGAACTAGTTTTTCAGCGTCACTCTGAGACAGGATATTTCTAACTTTAGAGATGTTGCACAAATGGAAGAAAGCAGTCTTACATATTTGTTTAATATGTGCGTTGAAGGACATGTCCTGGTCAAAAATGACTCCAAGGTTCCTCACAGCGTTACTGGAGGCCAAGGTAATGCCATCCAGAGTAAGAATCTGGTTAGATACCATATTTCTAAGATTTTCAGGGCCGAGTACAATAACCTCAGTTTGATCTGAATTAAGAAGCAGAAAGTTAGCGGCCATCCAGGTCTTTATGTCTTTAAGACATTCCTGCAGTTTAACTCATTGGTGTGTGTTATCTGGCTTCATGGACAGATAGAGCTGGGTGTCATCTGCATAGCAGTGTAAATGTATGCTATGTCTTCTAATGATGCTGCCTAAGGGAAGCATGTATAATGTAAACAGAATTGGTCCTAGCACTGAACCCTGTGGAATTCCATAATTAACCTCAGTGTGTGAAGAGGACTCTCCATTGACATGCACAAACTGGAGTCTATTAGATAGATATGATACAAACCACTGCAGCACAGTACCTGTAATACCTACAGCATGTTCTAATCGCTCTAATAGGATATTATGGTCGACAGTATCGAACGCTGCACTGAGGTCTAGCAGGACAAGCACAGAGATGAGTCCACTGTCAGAGGCCATGAAAGTACTTCTGATTTGAGGCTTTCTTTTTTAGAGGAGCTGTAGTATCCAGAGTCATTTGCAATAAAATTATTAACAAGATAATCGACCTCTGTTGGAGCAGCGTTCAGGTAGCTAAGATGATAACAGTGGATGAAAAATATTCTTAAACTTACAGCACTGTCAAAAAGTGCTTCGAGGTTTCTGGTAGTTAGAATGACTCGGGGATGCTGATTCATTTAAACTAACATAATCATCCTGCTGCAACCAGGTTTCTGTAAGGCAGAGTAAATCGATTTGTTGATCAATTATTAAGTCATGTACTAACAGAGACTTGGAAGAGAGAGACCTGATATTTAATAATCCACATTTCACTGTTTTACTCTTTGGTTCAGATGTGGATACTGTATTGTTCTTTCTTTGTGATTTTTTGTGTTTGAATCATTTTTTGTTGGTTTTTGGTTCGTTTTTTTGTTTGTGGAGCAGACACATCTATGAATGCATCCGTACTGAAATCCAACTAGCAGTGTTTAAAAAGAGGCATTGTGATTGATACACGAATATATGATTGAAATAACATCAAATTAGACTGTAAGTTTTTTAAATTAGGACGACCCGGTGGGGAGGGGATTGTGGGTTTGTAACAATGTACTCCATAGCAAGTTTCACATAATCTCCACTCTTCTTCTTCCAAGAAACGTAGAGATTGGTGCCCCCTTTCAACCATGCAACTGTTTTCATTTATCTGATGACAGTTTAACGTGTCAGTCTTGAGTAAGTGCAGCCAAGCTGACAGATAGGCACGCACAAGATTACAAAGTATTGGCTTAGGATGTTTTTATGGACGCTGTGCCTGCCAAGCGTGACAGCTAATTCCAGAATTTACTAAATTTGTGGAGGTATTGTTTCTCTGTGGATGACATAAGCAGGCAGCTTAACAGGACCACAAGAATGTTCGTCCGTGATACACAACAACATGTGCTGCCTAGTTTGTGAGTTAGATGGTAAATAACGTGCACTGTTGCTCCTTTTTCAAAGCGTTAATGTCTGAATGACATAAAGAGTTTCACTTTGGCGGATCCAAATGTAGTTATTTTAGCCACCTGTGGTGAGGAGTAGATTTGCCAACGCACACTCGACTCAACACTTGGAGTAACAAGCCCACAAAATCTGATTTATTTAACTCTGGATGACTTTTCCAAGAGAAAACGAAATAAAAGATTAAACAAAAATATGACATAAAGTGTCGTTAAAAAAATAAAAACTGTTGCCATGTAATACCAAACAAACATTTAAAGATTTAAAGGCTCCCAATCAGAATACAGGAGCAGCACAATGGACACCAGATCATCATCATGACCAACTTTGACCTACACTGGACTACACAAGCTGCTACTACATAAACAAAAGGTAATAATTAGTTTATCACATTCAGTGTTTTAGAGAAAAAAAGATAAATACGTAACTATATCTCTCCTGTGGGATTTCTTGACTAAAAATTGTAAGTGTGGCTCCAACAAACGGGTTAATAAAGCGTTTCATCTCTCAAAAAGATCTATGTTACATAAGCTAACCAATCAGTGTCAGTGTTGACCATCAAGCCTATAAAACATGTGTACTGTGTGTGACGTCAGTAAGAGCAGACGACCCTGATGAGGTCACACGAGGCTATAAGTACTCGTGTGAGTCAAAACCTTTCTAATCCTTCCAACATGTTTTACCCCTCAGTCGGCTGATGTCATCATCCCAGTGGGCGTGCCGGCGGTGTGGACATCCAACTTTGTGAAGGTGATCATTCGAGATTGAGGTGACATAGGATTTTAAAGTTGATATGTTTTCTACTCAAAATCTCAGATCTCAGTGACCTTGACCTCAAAGTCAAGGTCAGAGGTCAAGTTCTTGGAAAATCTTGTTAATGTGATACTTCAAGAAGTCACCGAGGATGTTCAAACTTTTACCACGAGTGCATCAAGCAGAAGGCCGATGGGTAGTACTGGTGACTGACAGTATTTTTTTACTTTCAGGTCTCTGTGATGTCATTGAGAGTGGACGCTTTTATATGATGATCTCAGCCACTGTGAGCTCAGAAACCCCACCCACCGGCACTTCAAGCTTTCTATTTGTGAGGGCAGCAAATCAGAATTGCTTGTTTTAGATCAAAGATGAAGTGACAGGTTGAGTCAAGGCTATACAAGTACATAAGAAATATTCTGTAAGCCCATGAATTAAAGCAGGAAGTAAGTATTTAAGATTAGGTTAAAATCCTCTGTAGAAAACCCCAGAGCAAATTAAGTAACCTTTAAAACATTATTTTCTTCAGTAAAATTTACTAACAGCTCACTTAATAGAGGTAAACTTAAAAGTATTTAACACAATAGATCTGAACAAAAGTGAATTTAATTTAAATGAAATGAGCAAAATGGGAGGGGGAGGGAAATAAGTCTTCCACAGGTGATGAAAAGGCAGCGTGCGAGCGTGTCATTTAATGTATTGTTAGGCTAATTTCTCGACAGCCTCCTGCAGAGACACATTGTTTCATTTCAATATCAAACGCCTGTGAGGAAAAGCTTTGTAAAAGGCGCACTAATTGTTGTAATGGTCTGTTCTTCTGCACCTCTCCCGCAACCTCTCTCTCCTCCTTTCACACTGTATTATAATGACCCGCTCCCGTCTTCCTCTCTCTCTCGGTCCACGCACACACCAGCACACATTTTTGAGTGACAGTTTAATGAGAAGTGCTTTTCCATTAAACAGACAAAAGGAGAGAACGCATCAATTAACACCCACTTACAAACAACACACACACACGCACATACACATTTCTAGATGCGTGAGATTTTGAGCTTCTTTCTCTATCACACACACACACACACACACACACACACAGATTACAGATGAATTAATGAAACAACTCATAAGTCTCATATATATTAGTGTATATGAACGCTGTTACATATACACTAATATATATTTATTTTAAAACCAAATTTCAGTTGAAAACGATCTATGTGCAGATCTTTATCCAGTGTACACCTGGCATGTGAGTGCTGCATTAAACAGCAGGCAGACAGAAGACTGGTGGATTCTTCCAAGGACCAGTGATGAGATGGAACTGAAGGTAGCACATGGGGTAAGGCGGCTATGGAGGTGGAAAACAGATTGGA